>NW_003302552.1:22885368-22992313 GCF_000004255.2 Arabidopsis lyrata subsp. lyrata | reverse complement strand
TGATCTCTAGAAATTAATACACGACATAAATGGATTAACGGCAACTCGTTTGCATCAATCAAATCCATTAATGAGTGCTTGAAAAAATCTTAAGCTCAAGTCTTAAAACATAATTAAGCAAGACAATGAAGAAATGAGTGATTGAAAACTTTTATAGGCAGAATTAAATAGAGAGTGATAACTTTATTGTTTTGACATTGAATGGGCTCTTTAATCGACCTAATACCAAACATAGTAATACCAAATTTGGAAATAGAGAAAACGAGAGAATCGACGCAAGGGAATGATTCCAAAAGTAGAAATGTAGTAGATCTTGTTTACGATTCGCAAAATCGAAATCATATAATCATCATTCAAAAACCAAAATTAAACAAAGATTTGATTCCTCGATTCGAAATCGAAGACAGATCTAGTAAAAATCGAAAAGACAGATTACGAGTTTGTGCGTGAATCTAATCCAACAGCAAAATCCGGATTTGTCAAAAAAATCTCAAACATAAGCCTGTTAAATTAGAGTCACGCACAAAACATGTAATACGACTCTTCTAATGGTAATCGTCGCATCTTCTTTTCCTGAGAGAGACTTATTTCGCCGGCGTATAAGAAGAAGAAGAGAGAGAGAGCTTCCTTATCAGCGAGCGAGAGAGAGAGACCTAAATAATCTGTATCGTCAATAGTTTAACCAAGTGTCAATTTATGGATCACAGCATAAACGTTAAAGGGCCCATTTCAAGCTCACTCTTATTAATGGGCTTTAATCCAACTGTTATTTCTGCCTCTAGCCCAATAAGTATTAAATTATGAGACAACATCAAAAATAGTTTAAATACACTGCTGTTAATTAAATTACACTATCATATCTATAATCTAATATTACATATTAACGTAAATATTTTTGCTGAATAAAAAAGATTTAAACAGTAATTGATGTTTTGGTATTTTTATTTTTTTTTTAAAAACAAGTTTGAGCTTTTACTTGGTCCATACTTTTTTCTAAAAATTTACTATATGTTTTTGTATCATTTCATGGATCGTAATTTCTAAACTATTTCTTGGAATACATAACATTCGAATTTTATTCTGCTGATATGATCTTCTTAACTGTTTTAGTGTCCTTCTCATGCATATACCATTTTCTGGTAAAAACAACTATTATGGCATTAACAAATGAAAATTCGTAACAATTATATAGAAAAATAATTACTCGATCATACTTTCCGCAAAATTTAATAATTTTCTGGTTTAAAATATATAATAAAAAAAAATCTGAATTGGGATATATATGTGTTGGGTGGCCTATACGAATAGGGAGGATATAAGAACATGTGCATGCACGTTAAGCTAATATACATACAACGTGCTAACAAGCGATCAATTTCGACCACTAAACTCTCCATTATGGCTACTTATATCATATATACAAACCTATCTTAATTAGTTAGGTACTTTTCACGTTACCTTGAAACCCATATAATATACACATACATTGATCAATCATATGCGAATGTTAAGCTAATTCTCATTTAATCAATTTATCTAATCATCAATTATCAGAGACATATATATATGTCTAAGAGAATTTGTAAGTACAATGTTTCGTGTTGACGGCGATGGGATATACATTGAATCTATAGTCTCCGAGGATGTCTGATCAACATCGCTACACGAATCTGCTTTTCTTTTTCTTTTCTTCAAAATAAACAAACGACGTACGAGCAAAGAACATAATCTTTAAGATGCTTCAATCAAATTAAATCCACTCACAAAAATAAAAATCCTAAATACGAAGTCCACAAATTCAAAGGAACATAGAAGATCATTGCATGTTCTTGTGTCTTTTAAAATTAAGACCTTATCCCATTATCCAACATCGTTATCTACTTTGTCCAAAAAATTAAAACACTTAAAAACTACTCGGGAATGCTTTATATCATTAGTTTATCGTTAACTCTTATAATTAGTTGCGCCGGCGGCTTATATCAGCTGGAAATAATGAGATATATAACTATATAAGGACTTAATAAAAGCAAAAGCATTATGACAACCAAATAGTCATATATATTTATCATCTCTGTCGACAATGGTGATCAATTCAAACTAAATACATTGTAGCGAAACTCAAACACTAATATTGTATATTTTTAAATTAGTTTATGGATTAGACCAAATTTTGGGAGAAATATAAAATAAGATGAATTTTGATAGGTGTTCTGACTTTTGCAAACGCGGAAAAAAAAACTTATAATATGAATCTTTTCATTTTCATCTTATCAACCTATATCTATTGAAAATCGCTAGCTTCTTAATACACTGATTGCATGCTTGTGAATTAGATTAGACTATAACCTAGGAAGAAATATTATGGCATAAATATAATCACATTCTTCGTTGATAAACCCGGCTTTTTTCTCTTTAGTAAGTTTCAATCCGCCCGACTTTGGTAAACTCAGAAAAAATTGGCTGCGAGAGTAAAATAACATAAAATAAATAAAAAAATCGATAAAGCGCAACAAAGGAGGAATAAGACAGGGTGTTTAAGGTGATGTGAATGGGAAGAAAGTTGGTGTTTTTGAGCGTGTAGGAGAGTTGGGTAGTGATGATAATCATGTGAGTGCATGTGCATCGAGTTGTATTTTGATGACATGTCCTCTAACTTAAGCTAAACCCTAATTATCCATCAAAAACAACATTAAAAACACCCTTGTGGACACTTGTCCAATTCTCATCCAATTCTTTTGAGAGAGAAAAGGAGAACCTTCTCAGAAGCTGTAATCTCCATTTTAAGCTATATATAAAGGTCACTAACCTCTCTGTATGTCTATATAAACTATAATTAAGGGCGTCTCATATTTGCATGCATCACAATATATCATCTTTTAAAGAGTTGTTATCACTTGTCTATACAACATTCTTTCGTTTACAATAATATGGGAGTAACAACATTAGAAGGACAAAGAAAGGAATCAATTTGGGTTTTGATGAGACGACAAAGGGCTCGAAGGGCACTTGTGAAGAAGATCATGATCCGACCGAGGAAGAGTCTAGAAGCTTCTAGAAGACCTTGCCGCGCAATACACAGAAGAGTCAAGACGCTGAAAGAGCTTGTTCCCAACACCAAAACATCAGAAGGTTTGGATGGACTCTTTAGACAAACGGCAGATTATATTTTGGCTTTGGAAATGAAAGTGAGAGTTATGCAGACAATGGTTCAGGTTTTGACCGAAACTAACTGTGTTTAAAATCCTTCATATATTTTTTGTATATCTTAATTAATTGTTGGATTTTACGTGTTTTTAGTTTTTATTTGTTTGTGTTTATTTTCTATTATCTCGTGTGACTGTCGTGTGTTGCTATATAGAAAAGGAATTTGGTTTTATCTTGATGATGTAGACTTCGCAAGAAAAATATCGAAAAATATATATATCATATGCTTAGCTAAATGACAGATGACTGTTGTTTCGGGGAAAAAACATTTGAACAAACGAATTCATACATAGATAATCGTTCCATGGGAATAGTTTTTGTGTGCTACATCAACAAAGAACGAAGGGTCATTTTTTGAAAAAAGGAACAATACGGAACTATGTTGTAAACATGATATCAATAAAATTACGTTCAGTCAGTTGGAGAAAATACAAAAGTGGGAAGGAATAATAAGTGTCTTACCAATAAAGGGACAAAACACTGTGTTGAAAGAAGAATGTTTAACGTTGGGCTATGAAAGTGCGTGGGCCACGAATTCAAATTACCAAAGTTCGAGTCCATACAATGGAACCATCCAAATTCGAAGTTCAGGCTAATCTTCGAACTTGTGAAAGATTCAATATTCTATTCGTTTAAAAGTTCATAATTGCAAACTATAATTGGGAAATCACATGAAATTTAGTCTTGTAATCTCAAAATTAATCCTTAAACTCCTATAGTACGCATTATAACGATTATAACGATGTCATTTTAAATTTTCATTGTAATTCTTTCAAAATAATTGTTAAAACTGTGTTGTGCTAGCTTTTAAATCCTGCGGTTCGACTACTGTGGCTTTGTGATAATGATAGATAACAGATGCAAATGTTTGATGGCCACGTATATCATTTAGTCCTTTTATTTATTTGAGATGACACGAATTGGTTGAGATGAAATGGTCCGACATTTTATTATCTCGACGTTGATTTGGGGTTCAACAATACTATTAACATGGCACTACATGTTTATTTTTTATTCTTCATCTCCATGTAGAGACGACAAGTATAGTCTTGATTTGGGCTTGGTAAACGGGCTCATTTGATTACTCAAAAGAATTATGTTTTTTTTTTTTTGTCAAAGTTCAAAGAATTATGTTTTCTTAAATCATTTTCAATTCTTCCAAAACATAATTATGTGATATTTTGTTTGCTTACTTAATTTTTAAGTATATAGTTAATTCCTTATCAAAAAGAGTATATAGTTAGCTATAACATGTCATATGTTACATGTACACTAACTCATGACATTGTGGTTATTTTATTTCTTAAAAAGTTCTCGGTGATCCTTCATTAGTTCGTATATGTAATTCCTAGAAATTATGATTCTACCGACATTTAAATCCGAATACATCTATTAATTAAGATTCTCTTGCGACTTCGTTTCACTTACATGTAAAATATGATCTAAAAATTAGTTTAGCTATTGTCTATTTCTTACCTCCGGAATAGTAGTGAGGTAGGAATCGATATTTAGGAGGATAAGTGTTACCACACATTTACAAGGCTTGTCCCTTTTAAAATTCAAATTTGTTGAACCTTTTTATATTATAAGAAAAAAAAATCAACGTAAACTGGATCGTTGTCCAATGTGGTGTGTGTGGAGGAGATAGAAGACAAAAATTTATATGTGTAGAGATATTAGTGACTGATATAAATGACTATAAGTTAATGACTAGCTACCGTCAGACAGGATTTATATTAATCGGCATTATGTTTGATGCGGCGATTAATAAATAAAATAAGATCCCAAAATGCGTTTACTTTGACTTACCCATGTGCAAATACCAACGCAACGGTTATTATTTAACAATTTTGTTTTTAACTCTTGCACAACAAACATTTTAGTATTGCGAAAGAAATCTTAAGTGGGTCAACACATGCGATACGAGTTGCGTTGGAGTGTTTTTTTTTTTCAATTAAAATAACAAAAAGGCATTTAATTAGGGATTTGATTGCTACTTGTGAATTCACGAGACATAAGTATCCAAGAAAGAAGCAACGTGAATATTTATCCCTTGATTCATGCATTGTCAACTCCTCTACAAGGTTTTCTCTTGTTAGGGAACACATTTGGATCTATATATATATACATACACTCTCAATCTTTCTAAATGGTCCTAATTAATCACCTAACTCAACCAATTAAACGAATCCACATGCAATTCAAATGTTCTATGCATATGAGTAACAGAATAAGACGTACGTATATATGCTATATTTTTATATATCGTTCTCTTTGTTTTTTTTTTTCTTTTATATTTAGAAGATTTGACTACTGTATATGATATGTTATGTACTTATGTTATAGCATATCCCAATACTCTAAAATAATGTTATAGTATATGAGTACCGTCGCGGGATTACGTGATATAGTGGAAGATTGGTGACTCGGAACCCGGTGACTCGTGACCGGAGTGAAATTATTATTCTAAGTTCTAACAATTGATTATCCTGATTTCTCGCTTTAAAAATAGAAACAAATAATTTTGTTTCTCCTGTTTTTTTTTTAATCCACTACGTTTTTGAGATCCTAAACGTATCCAAGAAGCAAGCCTAGGGGCAGTCAAAATTTTAAAATATTTTTTCTTTATCGTTCGGTGATACGAATCTACCTTTTCTACCACCTATCTATGTTATTTTATATAATCTGATTCTACAACTGAACCATCAAAAGACCACTAATTTCATCCATATTATTGGGATAATTTAGCTAATACAAATTAATAATTACTAAATAACAATGAAAAAGAAAAGCAAGCAAAATAGTTGCTTATTCCTTGCTCGCGATCTAACGGCAGCAAGGAAGGAGGAGTAAACGAAAGATGACGCGTGGCCATTGGATTGGAGAAGGTGCCAGGTGGACACTTTAGTTAATGGGACCTACAAGCCGACAAAAAGAAGACACGTGTAAAATATTTTTTTCTAAAAACGTTCCCTAGTAGGAGTAACATACGCCACCATTGATGTCCCGTCCGCAACCCAACGCCAACACCGAGCCGCGCGTCTTTTGGCAGACCTTTGATTGAGACGCTTTTCTTTAATTATCTGTTTTATTTAAAACTCTTCCATTAACAAATTTCAACTAGGCAAAAAAAACAACCTAAATGTTTTGAGTTACTGCAATAATTCTAGAACTGATCCTATAATAGTCAGGTCCTGACTAGTAATATCTCTAACCGGAAATTGTCGAAAATCAAATTTATATAATGGGTTACTATATAAAAAGGGGGAAAACAAAATCATGGAAGCATGCAAAAGGAGAGCTAAGTTTGCAAGCAAATTATACGAGAGTGGGTCACCACTCAACTCTTGTACACCACACGTGCATGCTTCTTCTTCTTCTTCCTTTTGTTTTTTTTTTGGTTTTACAAAATAAAAACAAACTAATTAGTTTTTGCAAAGCCGAGGTAAACAAATTCAAAAAGGATAAAGCAAATTCCTATATAGCAAAATCGGTAAAAAAATAACAAAAAGAGAAATTCAAATCTTGACTTTGTTTAGCTTTAGCTTTTTTTCTTTAGTCATCGGGATCACCGCTGTTTATAAAAAGATACATGAGGCATGCAGGAGTTATATTAATCTGGGCCCTTTACTTTGATCTATTCCGATTTTCTTTGGGTCCACGGTTTTTTAAATAAATACTCCCTATAAATCTTAAATTATATTCAGCCTTCATCAATAATTGGTGTTACGAATGTATAAAAAACGCTCATCTTCACGTAACTAGAAATGTGTATTATCTATTATGTGACAAAGCGATTTCTTTGATTTAATACAATTCAACACTAGACAGTTTGTGATATGCAATCTGCAACGAATACATGTTCCAGACTGAACTACATATATATTCTCATAATCTTGCTATATGTTTCCACGTATTTCGATTTTTGCTACAAATATATACACTACATCTATTATCTATATATGTATTTATAACTAGAGTTTTACAAGTTTTCTGCGTACATTTGACAAATTTTCCTTACACAATTATTTAAAACTAATAGTATTAGTTCTTTCACAAGAAGCTGTAAGAAGAAGAATATTTTACCTGCGCTGCAGGCTTTTTATCAGATATTTTTCTTTGCATAATCTCACATTCCAAAAGACAAAAAGAAAATGTGAACACGGTCCATTAAATTCGGCCTTTTCTATATACATATATTAATACATCATATATGATACTAATATATCGTATTCTCCACCACTTTAAATTATAAAACGCCGAGATACATACGTGCTTCTTCCTGATCAAAAGGAGTGTCGATCACATTTTTCTTTTCTCTTTACAAATTTACTATTGATCCTTTGTCTAGTAAGTAGTAGTAACCCACCGAAACAATACTAAAAAATTTCATTTAAATTATATTTGGTCACGGACAACGGTCTCACCGCCCACACATGTCTCATGGCTTGAGCCTATCTATTATGACTACAGAATACATATTGAAACAATTAAAGAAACAATAAGGACAAGTTTTTAGTGTTTTCTAAAGAACCAGTTTTTGTGTTCACATTAATAAAAACTAAAAAGAGGATTCCCGCCATGCACACGAACCAACACCAAGAGCCTTTTTTAACGTATTTATTTGAGGCAACAAGTATTTATTTTTGTTCTTATTTCACACTAGCTCTAAAAACCGGTTAACAATTGAACCAGTCAAAACCGGACGTATGAAAGCGTTTACTGTCTTCTCTGACTTACGCGTTGACCAATGACTAGAGTATTTTGAAAAACCTTCGTGTGATATTAACCGGTTACTGTAACTATCCGTACAGTATACTAACCTGCTATTGCCGGTCAATAAAAAAAATCCATGAGCACCATTTATTTAACACAGTGTGACAAATATCAAATCCTTGAGTCATTATTATCTCTTTCCTCTCTCACGCCAAAAATTTCATCTTCTCTCTCTATCTCTCCTCTTGGAACCCTAAAAACACAAGGATCGATCTTTTGTATTTTTGATTTTGTCATTGGCTTTGTGTTCGATCTCTGTTTTGATGCGATTTCTCTGTTTTTAACGGCGTTTGATTGATTCTTTTCCGGCAAAGCTGAGTGAGTGAGAGAGAAGAAGAAGAACAATGGAGTTTACAGATTTCTCAAAGACGAGTTTCTATTACCCGTCGTCGCAAAGCGTTTGGGATCTCGGAGATTTAGCGGCGGCTGAGAGGAATTCTTTAGGGTTTATGGAGTTATTGGGTTCTCAGCATCATGACTTTGCTACTGTTTCTCCTCATTCCTCCCTTCTCGAAACGCCTCAACAGCAAACGCAACCATCGGCGAAGCTGTCTTCAAGTATCCTTCAAGCTCCACCGTCAGAGCAATTAGTGACGTCAAAGGTGGAGCCTTTGTGTTCGGATCATTTGTTGGCAAACCCACCGGCGACTCCTAACTCGTCATCGATTTCGTCTGCTTCAAGCGAGGCTCTAAATGAAGAGAAACCGAAACGAGAAGGCAACGAAGAAGAGAAGAGTCATACTAAGAAACAGTGAGATTCATTCATTCTATCTTCTTATAATTTCTCACTTTTTTTTCAAGTAGAGAAGCTGTTCGATGAAAAGACTGAGAGAGAAAAAGAAAAAAAAGAAAAAGGTGGTATCCTAAAGAAAGCATTTTTAATGTTTTGGCGTAAGAACAGGTTAAAACCAAAGAAGAATAATCAGAAGAGACAGAGAGAGGCAAGAGTCGCATTCATGACAAAGAGTGAGGTTGATCATCTCGAAGATGGTTATCGCTGGAGAAAATATGGTCAAAAAGCTGTCAAAAACAGTCCTTTTCCCAGGTATCAAACATATCACCAGAAAATGTCTGTTTTCCTTGTTGTTTCTTCTTTTTGATTTCCTCTTGGGACATGCATTATGTTAATTTGTTGGATCTAGTGTCCCATTGTTTCTTAATGTTTGTGTGTTAGTGTTTACTAGTAATTAAAATCACTGTTTACAATTTCCGAAGAAAGACTCAAATTTAATTTGATTTTGTGTAATGGTGTTTCTCGTTTGCAGGAGTTACTACCGTTGCACAACGGCTTCATGTAACGTGAAGAAGAGAGTGGAGAGATCGTTTAGAGATCCAAGCACTGTGGTTACAACCTACGAAGGTCAACACACACACATTAGTCCACTCACGTCTCGTCCTATTTCAACTGGAGGCTTCTTCGGATCATCAGGAGCTGCTTCGAATCTCGGTAATGGCTGCTTTGGGTTTCCTATTGATGGCTCTACGTTAATCACTCCTCAGTTCCAACAGCTTGTCCATTACCACCAACAACAACAACAACAACAACAACAAGAACTCATGTCTTGTTTTGGAGGAGTCGGTGAGTACCTTAATAGCCACGCAAATGAGTATGATGATGATCATCGTGTGAAGAAGAGTCAAGTTTTGGTTAAAGATAATGGACTTCTTCAAGATGTTGTTCCGTCTCATATGTTGAAGGAAGAGTAGTATATAGTCTTCTTATATAGTATTTAATCTAGTTTTTTTCTTTTCTTGTTGTATAATTGTCTAAAAGAAACGGTTCTTTTGTCCTCGTGAAGATGTTTTCTTGTGGTTCTAAAATCGTTAGGTAATGAATGTATCAAGCCGAGAAAGTACTTATGATTTTTCACCATGGAATCAATAGGAAAGTAATTCTAATTTATATTATAACACAGAAATGCACTAGTTTTTATATAATGTGTGTACTGGTTAACATGATTTTTGTAAATAGTATGATTGGTAAGATCTTCTTAATCGCATAATAGTTTGTCGTTTTGTAAATTACTGATCGTAGTCTAATATAACAATGGTCGTTTTTAAAAATTTGTTATGGGCTTTGAATTGAACACTATATTCATAGCTAGGCTTTGTAGTTTGTGTTTTTTTTTTTAATCGAAAACTTATTTGATCTACGGTTCTAATGTGCTATAGCCTTCTAGGGTTTCAGGTTACTCTATTTCTACTCAAAGATCAGTTAATGGTTTTTTTTTTTGCTTCGCTTCAATATATGTCTTGTAATCTGGAAAAATTAACTAGTTTCATAGTAATCAACAAGATTAATTAAGCGAGATAACTAAAGAGGAAATTAATGCGAAATTGGAAGCATAAACCCAACTACTCCTACCTACTCTTCTCTATGTTAAAAGTTCATGATTTCTCTTATTTTATTTACCCCTTTTGTTCTTCTTGCTGTTTCATGATTACACTGCGGTGAAGAATAAGACGTATGCACTGTGTTATTGTCGTTATCTATTTTCATTTATTTTTTTAAACTTCGAAAACAGAAGAGAAAAATTTGTCACCCTCTTCACTATTACTTGGTATGATGTGATGAAGACTCGATAGTCTTCTGGTTAATTAAAAGGTGTTTAAGTTTATATTTTTGTAACAAATACTATTTGATGGGATTTTGTTTTCCCGCAACCATACTATTTGATGAGATTGTATTGTTTTATCCTTTTGCCTAGCTCCTCTCAAGGCAAGAAGATAAACGACAGTCAAGACTGATTATTTTTCTTTCATATGCGTTTAGATATCAAACATCATATATAAATTGTAAGCTTCAAAATTATTGTTTGTTTGTTTGGAAAATATATTTTAAAATAAAATGTAAAACTTAGCATACACTAATGCTAATGCAATTTCCTTCTTTTTGTTGCAAACAAATTAAATCTTGAATCTAATGCTTGGCAACAATTTGGGTTATCTTTTCTAAAAAGGTTTTGGTTAAAATGGTTGTGAAACAGAGCAATAACAATCAAAGTTTGTGTCATCCCCAAAGTGCATAGACTTGTGGGAAGAAAATGGTAAAATCAAACATATAAAGAAATAATTAACCAAAAAGAAAAAAGTAGAGAAACAAGTTACCATGCAAATAAACTTTTTTTTTTTCCTTTTTCTATTTGTTACTTTTGTAGCCATGTGTGCGTGTGAGAAAATGTTCTCTACATAACAGAACAAGGAAGCAAAAAAACAATCTTATGAGGTAATATCACTTTTTGTCCTTTTGTCTAGTGAGTGCATAGCAACGCCATTGGCTTTAGTATGTTTGTATTGACCTTTACGGTGAGTGATAATCCCAAACCGAAGAAGGTACATAATCATTGTCCAAACAAAGCCACGAATGCAACCGAAAGCAAACGTACCAAAACTCTCGATGGCATAAAAGTAAATGACTAAAAGACAAAACCTGTCCGCAATGTGGTGGGCGAGTGGTAAGGTGAGTCCGGCGTTGAGGGTGAAATCCCTGAACCCGGGTTCGATCTTCCTCCCTCGCTGTTATCATCACTTTGTTGGGAAGTCTGGGCTTGGGCTTCGGCCCAAACAGTTTACATGGTAGTCTGGTAACAGGCTATCCAGCTACCCCCGGACATTAGTCGGAAAGCATTCCAAACTAGGATCAGGCAGTGTGGTAGCCCATCCCTCGGAGTGGTAGTGAGTCCACTCTGTAGCACTCCGGTGCGTTTCTACCGAGGCTGACCGGATCAGCCGATCGGGTATATAAAAAAAAAAAAAAAAAGACAAAACCTAAGAGACCCATTGTTTCAAAGAAAACAACTAACAATTTTGCTCATCGGTGTGACAATATTGGTTTTTAGAATTCTTCAAGTATACTCCACTTTCAATACACATTTGTTGGATCCAAAAGACTCTCAAGCCGTAACAATAGCATTGTCCATTGACATGAAAATAAATCAAATGATTTGATTTGAAGAGTAAAGACTAAAGAGTAAATCAACATGGGCCAAGCCAAATTAAAAAAAAAAACATAACGGGCCTTGGTGGTCGTAAAGAAACTAGGGGTTAAATAATAAATTAGATGAAATATATGGTTTGCGGTAGAATCCTGGCGCCACAAACCCTAGCAGCTTTCTTTTCGTTTTTCCGCTGATATTCGTTGGTCTCTCAATTCGTAATCGTAATGGGTACTGAGAGAAAGCGCAAGGTTAGTTTATTCGATGTAATGGAAGATCCTTCTCTTTCGTCGAAGAACACCAAATCCAATGGTCTCGGAGTTGCGGCGGCGGCTGGTGGTGGAAGCAATCTGATCAACAAATGGAACGGAAAGGCTTATTCTCAGAGGTATTTTGAGATTCTGGAGAAGAGAAGAGATCTTCCTGTTTGGCTCCAGAAAGATGAGTTTCTCAATACTTTGAAATCTAATCAGACTCTCATCCTCGTCGGTGAAACTGGTAGTGGTAAAACTACACAGGTGGGTGAAGCTTTCAATTTCTCAATTATTGATCTCGATTTGGAATCAGTGTTTAACTGTAAAAAGGCTCTTGTATTGTACAGATTCCACAGTTTGTATTAGATGCTGTGGTGGCTGACAAATCCGATAAGGGAAAGAAATGGTTGGTTGGATGTACCCAGCCTCGTCGAGTTGCTGCAATGTCTGTGTCTCGTCGTGTTGCTGATGAAATGGATGTCACCATTGGAGAAGAAGTTGGTTATAGCATTCGTTTTGAGGATTGTACTAGCTCTCGTACTATGCTTAAGTCAGTGTTTTTTTTTCTATGGCTTCTCATCTTATAATGTTTAAAGTTGTGATCTAATCGTAGCCTTTCTCTCTTATTATTACAGGTATTTGACTGATGGTATGCTTTTGAGAGAGGCAATGGCTGATCCGCTTTTAGAGAGATACAAAGTTATTATTCTCGATGAAGCTCATGAAAGGACTCTAGCCACGGATGTGCTCTTTGGTCTTCTCAAAGAGGTCTTGAGGAATAGACCTGACCTTAAGCTTGTTGTCATGAGTGCAACCTTAGAAGCCGAAAAGTTTCAGCAGTATTTTAGCGGTGCTCCTCTTATGAAAGTCCCTGGTAGGCTTCATCCTGTTGAGATCTTTTATACACAGGAACCTGAGAGGGACTATCTTGAGGCTGCTATTAGGACTGTTGTTCAGATACACATGTGCGAGCCACCTGGAGATATTCTTGTTTTCTTAACTGGGGAGGAGGAGATAGAAGATGCTTGCCGTAAAATCAATAAAGAGGTCAGTAATCTTGGAGATCAAGTGGGTCCTGTCAAAGTTGTGCCTTTGTATTCTACTCTTCCACCTGCGATGCAGCAGAAGATTTTCGACCCTGCTCCAGAGCCCTTAACAGAAGGTGGTCCTGCTGGACGAAAGATTGTCGTCTCAACCAACATTGCTGAAACGTCTCTTACAATTGATGGGATTGTTTATGTTATTGACCCTGGTTTTGCTAAGCAGAAAGTCTACAACCCACGGATTCGTGTTGAGTCATTGTTGGTGTCCCCAATATCAAAGGCAAGTGCTCACCAGAGATCAGGTCGTGCTGGTAGAACTCGGCCTGGAAAATGTTTTAGGCTCTACACAGAGAAGAGTTTCAACAATGATCTGCAGCCACAGACATATCCTGAGATTTTGAGATCAAACCTTGCAAATACAGTCCTGACATTGAAAAAGCTTGGTATTGATGATTTGGTGCACTTTGATTTCATGGATCCTCCTGCTCCTGAGACACTGATGCGGGCATTAGAGGTTTTGAATTATTTGGGAGCACTGGATGATGAAGGTAACTTGACGAAGACAGGTGAAATAATGAGTGAATTTCCCTTGGATCCACAAATGTCAAAGATGCTCATAGTCAGTCCTGAATTCAACTGTTCGAACGAGATTCTCTCGGTTTCTGCAATGTTATCAGGTACGTCTTCTGCTCCTATTAGTTTGTTTTGCCTTCTCCAAAGTTTATTGTAGATGTCTGTGTCTTTGAGCGTACTAGTCATATCCATTTACGGCAATAAGTCTCTGTGTATGAGAACGCATCTACAAGCATGTCATATACATGAACATCTACTGCATACAAGCATCCCATGTGTCTTCTTGAAATTCATTAGTGTGTGTGTGTGTGTTTGCCATTAGATTTTAATCTTAGAGTTAGGTTGTCATAAGAAGCTCACTAGTTTGGATTCTCCATGTCTCATAGTTGAGGATTTCTAAGTAAAACCTGATGCATCTAGTTGCAGTTTCTCAGTATTCTCTCAAGCAAATGGTATCGTCTCTCGCCTCTATGCATCTGCTGACCTCTTCCATGGGCATATTCTGTTATAAAAACAATTCTTTCTCTAGTACCGAATTGCTTTGTCCGGCCTAGAGAGGCTCAAAAAGCAGCAGATGAAGCTAAAGCTAGGTTTGGACACATTGATGGAGATCACCTCACGTTGCTAAACGTGTACCACGCCTATAAGCAAAACAGTGAGTAATCTTTTTATCTATCTGCACTTTTCTCTTATAGCTGCTTAAGACAAATGAATTTACCTCACCAAACCTGCTCACTTGAAATTCTCATAGATGAAGACCCAAACTGGTGTTTCGAGAACTTTGTCAACAACAGAGCAATGAAGTCTGCAGACAATGTTAGACAGCAACTAGTGCGGATAATGTCGAGGTTTAATCTAAAGATGTGCAGCACGGATTTCAACAGCCGCGACTACTATGTCAACATAAGAAAGGCCATGCTTGCTGGTTATTTCATGCAGGTGGCTCACCTAGAACGCACTGGCCATTACTTGACCGTCAAAGATAACCAAGTATGTCTTGTTTTTGCATCCTGTTACAGATTTTGATTTCCCCATTATAGAGAGACTCCTTATAGCTCACATCTGACGGGTTGTCTGTAAATTCTGGTGGCAGGTGGTTCACTTGCATCCATCTAATTGCCTGGATCACAAACCAGAGTGGGTGATTTACAATGAATATGTCTTGACTACTCGGAATTTCATACGCACTGTTACAGATATCCGCGGTGAATGGTTAGTTTCCATCTCTTGTTCCTGTTATCTCTTGTCTATAAACATCCGATCAATTAAAAATATCTGTAAGAAACGACTATCTTTGCTTGTGTACAGGTTAGTAGATGT
Organism: Arabidopsis lyrata subsp. lyrata; assembly: GCF_000004255.2. Taxonomy (NCBI): domain Eukaryota; kingdom Viridiplantae; phylum Streptophyta; class Magnoliopsida; order Brassicales; family Brassicaceae; genus Arabidopsis; species Arabidopsis lyrata. The sequence goes on along the minus strand of NW_003302552.1, from coordinate 22,977,208 downwards.
TGCTCCGCATTACTATGATCTTTCCAACTTCCCCAACTGTGAAGCAAAACGAGTCCTCGAGAAACTTTACAAGAAAAGAGAGAGGGAAAAGGATGGGAGCAAGAACCGAAAGTGAAGAGAATCACTATTCTCTCTTTGCTTCGACTAGAGGATCAAATCACTCAGAGAAGATTGTCTTAGTCACAAGACCACTGTGCTTTACCCTCGTGTTAAATTATGTTGAATACTTTGCTTTGTTTATGTTCAATGAAAGAATCTTGCATTACCCAAAGTGTGTTCTTTTAAAACCTCTATGACTTTGAAGTGTATTACAAAAGCTCTGTTTCGCATCTCTATAAATATATAACACTGTTTCTGATAATCTAAGTATGAGCTTCAATCCAGCATAACTGTTATTAAAAGATAAAGAGTGAGTGCTAAACGGTGACGTCTTCGATATGGGGGGCATATATGGTAATTCAAGAAACTGATGGGTGAAAGAGAAAATTGGAGGCTAAATTGTTACTTGCAGCTGAATCAATTCCGTTGTCAAGCAAAGGTCAGTTGTTTGTACATGGACAATGAAGGTGGAAGATTTGAGATTTCATCAGGACCTTATTGTTTAAGCAACCCCAACATGAAAGGGATAAGATTTAAATACTATTGGCTTAAGATATATAGGGATATGATTTCCCAGTTATAATTATTATTATTACTCGATGATGTTAATCTATACACAATTTTGAGAGTGTTTAGTACCAAGAGATTTCTCATATTATTTCCATTATTAATTCTCTATATTGTGATACATATTTATCTAGGATTATCCTTTCTAGAGTTTTCCATTAAAACCCAATCAGTATGTTCCAGAATGTTGGAGCAAATTGTTAACGGGACAATTTTTACCTTTACTTTTGGCAAGACAAATTGGCTAGGTAAATATATCTCCATTTTCTAGAATAAGCTTAGATCATCAATTCAAGTTCAGGCAAATTTCCAAAAAAAGTTTGGGCACTTTTTTTCCTTTTTTTTTTTTTTTTTTGTTTTTGTTTTCTAGAAGAAAAAGTCTGGAGCTTTTATGTATATATAAATACAAACCAAAACTTAGCCTATAGTCATATGTCTTCATAACTAAAATCCATTGTCTTCTAACTTTGCTCTAGTCTAGACTTTTGAATCTTTTCCTCTTCTTTTTGGTTCGGTGATAATGTCGAGTAAAGGAGGAGGTCCAGGGATCGGTATCGATCTTGGTACTACAAATTCTTGCGTGGGTGAGATCATGATCCCTAATGATCAAGGTAACCAAACCTGTTTTTTTCCTTTGATCTTGTTTTTAATTAGCTTATCCTTTTTGGGATTAAATTCTCTATGTGCGTGTTTTTTTTGGTAATTGTGGCAGATGCAAAGAAACAGAAAGATGATGAAGAAGCTAAGCAACTATTAGTAGATATGATAGTGAATGAGACACTTAGGAATACAAATTTCATGCAAAACTTAAGGAAAACTAAAGTAGATACTGTATGGGACGAAAAAAGAAAACAAGAAAAAGAGATGAGATGAAGAAAAAAAGAGAGGAGCAGCAGAAGAATAAACAAGATAAGGCCATGGGAAAGAAGAATAAAAAATAATTGGTTTAGCCTAATTGTAATGGCTTAATGGATTACTGGTTTATGGTTTTTATAAATCCAGTGTTATTTGGTTCTTAATTTTAAAATTCATATCGAAATTTATAGATACTAAATAAAAATTATGTGTTTTTCAATCTTACCACAATTACTAACTTAATTTGGCGAGTGTTGGAGAGGTCGTTTCCTTTCTTAATTAAATTATCTTGTGTAAATTGTGTTTCATCTTTATCATTTGACGAAATCTTCAACCGATGCTAGCTTTGGCCAAAGTTGATAAGACTTTATACTATTGGCTTCTGAAAGATGTCACGTAGATCGTCAAAAAAAAAGAAGAAAGATGTTCACTTAGAAGTTGAAAACATTTTAAAAGCATGGTGTCTAAACTTCACTCTCCAGCTGCACCTACAACCGCTTGAATCAATCACTGTCAGATTCCTCATCCTCCTCCGCGGCTAAGTTTCCAAAACACAAAACATGTGAGTTATACAACAACAACAACAAAACATGGCATATAAATGAGCAAACTACAGTTAGATAAACGAGTACTGACTGACCTGATAGTGGTTCAACGTCAACTTTGTTGCAATACATGACGTAGATAGCGTTTTCCATCGGATCCAAGCTGGAATACTGGTGGAGTTTCCACCTGTTGTCTTCCTTGGGAGAAGGCTTGAGAACGGAATGCCTGACTCCACCATAGACCTTGCTACGATCTTCAACCCATTTGAAACCAGAAGCTCTTCAACCCATTTGAAACCAGAAGCTGCAGGAATCTGAGACGATCCAATGAACAACCACTGGCGAAAGTCTTCCCAATCGAAAAGGTGAGACACAAGAGTTATCTCTATGTATATAATTACAACATGATATCATATAAGATAAGAAACTCAAGAGTGATAGAAACAATACTTGAGAGCCAGGGAGGGTTTTGAAACACTTGACGAGAGAGTCGAGGAACTCCGCTCTCCTTTCCAGCCTTGATCAAGTTGAAAATCTTGTTAGCAATGAGGGCGAATTCACTGGTTGAAGTATACACGGTCGACAGCAAAAACGGGTCTGTGGATTGTGCATCGGAAGTGGCCATCTGTTCGCAGCTCACATGGCAATACTCTAAAGGTCGTAGAGGGAGACGTCTACAGTCCCATCTCACACATTGATCTTTGTGTCTGCTAGTGAGGATGATCTGACGATTATTGGGATCCATGATTTTCTTACCTGAGAAGCTAATAGAGACAATTCTTAGTGTCAGTACCAATAAGAAGACAATACAGGTTGAACAAGAAACACAATAATCACTACAACTAAGAAGAAAGAAGTGAGCAAAAATAATCAGAGTGAAATAATGGAAGACCTAAGCAGCATCATAATCAACAGATCATTGTTGAAAATCTAAGCTACTTGAGAACAATCAGAGTGAAATTTCACAATAATCACTAGAGTGGTTCGACGAACAAGTGACCAAATAATCAGACAAGAGAGAAACCTACGCGACCTAAAGAATGAAGCAACCTACGCGATTCGAAACTTGAAATCGAAGAATGCAGAGAAACCCTAACCTTTATTAGCACCGGAGAAATCTTCTAGAGTAGAGTCGAGATCAGTTCTTCACTCTTTCGCTTTCCATTTTTCCCTACGAAGGAATTTTGGTCATCAATGGAATGTTCCAGAAAGAGAGAGACCTTTCTCTATCACTTTGCTTTCATTTTATGTTATAAGCCCAAATATCTAAAACTGGCCCTTTTTGTCGTTGATGATATACAGCAATTTGCTTTACTTCTTACTTAAGTTCTCAAAAAGGTAAATATTATTATTTAAAAAAAAATGTTTGTAATCTCAACTTTACGATAATTAATTAACATTGTTTAATAAGGTACTATTGATTATTTGAAGTAAAATTGATTTTTTTCAAAGTGAGGTTTTAAACTTAATCAATTCGTGATCTCATACCTTGTTTTTTCCACTTCATTTTAATATGATTTACCCACCTATAATAAGCTGCTACATTGATTCTACTACTTCTAAATTATAAAATTATCCAAAAATGTACAGACTAGAGTTACATTAAAAAAAAAAAAACTAGTAATAATTATGATGTAAATGGTCATATATGTAACATAAAGTAAAATATTACACAAGTACAAGGTTCATTTTTTTTATCAACTATCGTTATACATAACATAATCATTGTTTATTAATAGCACACATGATATATATTATGATCACAAACAACACTCTCAGCTTCTCTTTGCCGCCAATTTTCGGTACATTTCGTCGATTGATACCTGTATAGTGGAACGTTAACGTATTGAATAATTGCAAACATTTAGATTCAGCAGTAACCAATCTATAGAGATTAAAGTGTAATTAAGATTAGGATAATCAAAAAAAAAAAAAAAAAAAAAAAGATTAGGATAATCGAAACCTGATAATACTTGAGAAGATTGGTCCTCCTATTTTTCAAGGTCGCAGTCACCAAGTCTCTCTCTACATCAAAAGGTTTTGTCTCCACCGTCACAGCTTTTATGTACTCAAACCTGCTTAGCTATTTTTTTTTTCACATCGACAAAATAATTTCTTTATGTGATGTAATTCTTTAGAATAAATTTTGATTTCAGAAAAAAATCACACAAACCTTGCTCTTCTCTGCCGTGGACTTCAGTTCTGAAATGATGTGTTCTTTAAGCTCCGGGAGAGAACAGAGTTCTTCGAATGGTTTAGTAAAACCGAGATCTTTAGCCCACCGGTTTAGGGTTTCTGGATTGGGAACAATCACCGCCACAAGCATAGATTTGAAGCTGTCTCCATAAACCCATATCTGAGAAGAAAAATATGACCAAAAAATAATAATAATCAGACTACGGATTTTAAGATAATTGAAGAAAACCTTGAAGCGATTGCTTTCTGGACAAGAAACAGTTGAAAACCTCACATCTTGGACAATAGGGTTTTGTCCGTAGATGCTTTCCAAATGTTCAAGAGCAACATATTCTCCTTGAGAGAGTTTGATCAGGTTCTTCTTACGATCGATGATCTTAAGTAATCCGTTTGGAAGAATCTCACCTATGTCTCCTGTTGAAAAACACCAATAACAATTCAAAAACAAGAATCTAAACAATTGAAATCTCATATTTGTTTGAATCAATCACCTGTATGGAACCATCCGTCTTTCATGACTTCTTCAGTGAGTTCAGGGTTCTTGTAATACCCAGAAAACAGACATATTCCTCTTATACAGATCTCCCCTGCCGGATTTTCTCCCAATGGGTCATACTCCATTTCCGGAACCTCCTCAAGCCGTATCTCATTGTAAACCGCTGGAACACCGACCGTCCCGAGCATACACATCTCGTCCGGGTAACCCAAAGTTGTTCCTCCAAGCGTCTCCGTTAGACCTAAAGTAAACAATCCCAGCAAAATTGATTTTCCTTGAGAATCAAGAAACAAAGTAGAAACCCTAGAATGCCAAAGCATATATATGTACCATAGCCTTGAACGACGAAGCAACAAGAAGTAACTCTCAAGAACTCTTCGATCTCAAGACTCAGTGGTGCTCCTCCAGATACTAGCAACCGAATTCTACCTCCTAATTGGTTTTTAATCTTACATCCAAGTAAGAAAATAAAATCGTGAAATGTTGGCTACATGTAATGATCGAAGTGGAAACAATCCCAAATATGAAACAGAAACCATTCTTTCAACCTTTTTGAAAGCTATGAAGTCAGCCATGGGTGAAGCTTTGCTGTGAGAATATCCACGATTCATCCACGCAAGTTTGCTGCATCATCAGTATAATTACAAGGGTAGTGAAAAGAGAAGAAAAACAAACAGAGGAGACACAAAACAGAAAGATGTCATAAAATAAAATATACTCATTTACCGTAGATATAGATTGCAACATTTGTAAATCAATATGCAGAACTAAACTCATTTAATCAAAAGCTGATATTTTTTTGGTTTTCAGGCAAAAGCTGATATATATGCGTCCCAAATAATGGTAAAGCTTACTATTTATAGAGAGCATAGAAGATGAGTCTTCTTCTTGGGTTAAGCTCCTGAAGAGCTTTCTGAATCCCATCATAAATCCTCTCGAAGACTCTTGGAACTCCCGCAAGAAAAGTCGGTTTCAGTTCTTGAATATCATCGTGTAACGCATTCAAATCCTAACGCATACAAAAAACACATCAATTTTTTAATTAGTTTTCTTTCCATAATTTGATAAATGATAGTATTATGAATCTTAAGAGCTCTATATATATATTAATATATATATACTCCATGGTAATAGCCAACGGAAGCGCCTTTACGGAAGAAATATTCCTCATTTGCACGGTCGAGGATATGAGCCAACGGCAGAAACGAGAGATACACATCTTCATGTGTCATCTGATCATACAACGTACGTATAGACGCCCAAGCGAAAACAGAGTATTAGTCGAAACTCGAAAGGAAAGGACATCGTTTAGTGTTAATCTCTTATTTATCAAACATAAGTGAAAATTTATATTTTCCTAACGTATCGTTAGAATGATTTTAATAACTTTTTATGTTCATTGAAATGGCTACTATGTATATAATCTTGTAGTTTCTAAGGTTTCCTTAAAATTGATTGAGAGCCACCTTGTCCTCGAACTGGTCCAAGCAGAGATCCACCCCAATGACGCAAGTCGCGGCCGCTTCGTGGGTCAAAAGCACACCTTTAGGTTCACCGCTTGTGCCGCTCGTGTACATTATGGTGCACACGTCAGACGGTTTAGGCGGGTTTGTCTCTTTCGGCTTCTCTTGTCCCTGGTCAAATAGTCAACATAATATATTTAACATTGTTATTATGGCCACCTAATTCATTTAATTCTATGCGTCTAAACTCTAAAGCAATGTATAATTCATTTAATTCTATTCGTCAAGTTGGTTTGGCATGTGCGTGTCATTTAATACCTCAGAGAATAGTCTGATTTTATACTATAGAATTGTAGTCGCGTAAAAATAAAATTATGTTAGAAGGATGTAGAAGAGACAAACCATATGGAGAAAATCGAGCCACGAGTATGCTTTGACTCCAATTTCTAAAGCCTTGTAGCTCTGTTCTTCGCCCACATTAGTGAAAGAAACTATAGCTTTTAGACGTTTTGCACCTTTGCAATCTGGCTCAAGAAGCTAAATTTTGAACAGCATATATACAAAAAAAAAAAGTTCACGTCAGCAAACATCTTTCAAATGTATAGATTAGTTGATGAAAATTAATCTCAACGATCTTAACTCCTCTAATTTTGGTGTTCTGGACGAACACAAAATCGATTTCCGCGTGATCAACGATATAATCGACTGCTCCTGGACCTAAAGAACATCGGATGTAAACAATTCCTTTGAGTCGGTGTCCTTGAGTTTTTGTGTCACTAGTGTATGCATGGTCACAAGAAAATAAAATTTACTTACCCAATGTATCATATAGAGGTACACAGATTAGAGTGTGAGCTGCACAAGCCTAAATATTTACAAATATATGTATATATTTTTTGTTAGATTTATAAGAAACGCGTGGATAAGTCATAGAAAGATTTATTAAAAATGAGATGGACCTCCATTGCTATGATCCACTGAGGACAATTAGCTCCATAGATCCCCACTCGACACCCCTACATATATACACTGACCATTTCATTTCGGTAAAAAGTTATAATTATGAGATGATTATGCGGAAATGTATATATAATATATATAAAAAATTTACAGGTTCAGCTCCGACGGCCCGTAGCGCTGAGCCGATCAAGAGAACTTCTTCGTATATATCCTTGTACGTTTTCCACATATACGGTCCAACCTAAACCGATCCATACAAATATAGAAATAAAACAATATGTGCATAGAGTTTTAATCAATAACCAGAAGTCCAACATACATCATATAGATTAATGTTGTTGTTTTACCAATTCGATAGAATGCATATTGTTGATAAAGAAGTTAAAATATATGTTCTCTATATTTTTAGTATGAAAATTTCAAGAAATTCACCTTCTCATCCACAATTTGACGCCATCCAAGCATCTTGTTATCAGGAAATTTCTCCACAGATTTACTAACAAAATCCAAAAGATATTAATTGATTAACAATAATTATACAAAACTAAAATTAAAGGGATATCATATAAGAAAATTAAACCTCAAAATATAATTAACAATTTATATACCTGAAAATGTCCCAAGTAGTGGTGATATCAGAATCTCGAGGAGGAAAACCTTTCTCCGACAAAAGATTCCGGTACACCGGGCCTACCGATGGCTTTCCATCTTCCCCTTTAACTCCTTCTTCCACCTTTGCCGCGAAACACTTCATTTTCACTTTCTCTCTTATTTTTTCCTTTGAAGGATGACTGAACATATATATTAATTGCATATTTTGTAATGATATATTAGTGAAAATAGGTAATCGTATAGTTAGATTATTAAATAAAATCGTTTTAAAATGAAGATATATTGAAGTTTCATTAGTTGATCAGCGACAGCTCTCTGGTTACGTATTCCGTACTTTAATTTAGTTATACATAAATTACGTTATGTTATAATTTTATAACAGAAATGAGAATGACATTAATTGACTCCATTTCGATCACTCAGATGTAGTTTCTAGCTTTTCCTAAGGTTTGAATCAGAATTTAACAGTGGCAATATCATATATACAAGCTAACGAAGTGTTCGGAAAATGGCTCTGAAGATGGATTTAACCAAAATTTCTAGTAATTATGAATTTAACCAAAATATATTTAATATAAATTTGAGATTTTTCTAGACTTAATATGATTCAAATTCGTAGAACGGGTTATTGGATAGTAAGTTAAATCGTAGTGGTAGTTACGTGGATTTTAGTCGATTATGGATAGAAATAGAGAGTTCCATTCCAAAAAAAAAAAAAAAAAAAAAAAAAAAAAAGACTCATAATTATGATGTAAATGGTCATATAACAAAAATAAAATATTACAGAAAGCATAAAGCTCATATCTATGAATTATTGATACATATAACATAACTATCAATAATAGCACACACACATCATTGCAGCACTTTCAGATTTTCTTTGACGCCAATTTGCGGTACATTTCGTCGATTTGTACCTGTATAAATGGAACGTTAGCGGATAGAATGGCTGCAAATATCTAAATTCAACATTAACTAATATATAAAAGAAAATACAAAAAACACTAATCTATAAAATTAAAGTGAACTTAAGAAAATTGAAACCTGATAATATTTGAGAAGATTGTTCCTCCGATTCTTGAGTGTCGCAGTCACTAAGTCTCTCTCTACGTCGAAAGGTTTTGTCTCCACCGCCACCGCTTTGATGTACTCAAACTTTCTTAGCTATATATTTTCACATCCACGAATAATTAGTTTAGTACTTATTTTAAAATAAAATTGAAGAATTTTGATTCAGACAAAGTCAAACAAACCTTGTTCTTCTCTGCCGTGGACTTCAGTTCTGAAATGATGTGTTCTTTAAGCTCCGGGAAAGAACAGAGTTCTTCGAATGGTTTAGTAAACCCGAGATCTTTAGCCCACCGGTTAACCGTTTCTGGGTTGGGAACAACCACCGCGACAAGCATAGATTTGAAGCTGTCTCCATAAACCCATATCTGAGAAAACAAGCGTAGATAATTGAGGAGAAACCCTAAAAAGTATTGCTTGCTTGCTTGGCAAGAAATCATGATTGATAGTTGAAACGCTTACATCTTGGACAACAGAGTTTTGGCCGAAGATGTTTTCCAAATGCTCGAGAGCAACATATTCTCCTTGAGAGAGTTTGATCAGATTCTTCTTACGATCGATGATCTTGAGTACTCCGTTTGGAAGAATCTCACCTATATCTCCTGTTAAAACATCCACCCACATCAAAAACAATTCAGAAACCAGAATCAAAACAATCAAATCTTTGTTTTGGTAAATTCAATATCACCTGTGTGGAACCATCCATCTTTTATGACTTCTTCAGTGAGTTCAGGGTTCTTGTAATACCCAGAAAACATGCATTGTCCTCTTATACAGATCTCCCCTGCCGGATTTTCCCCGAGTGGATCATAGCCCATTTCAGCCACCTCCTCAAGCCGTATCTCGTTGTAAACCGCCGGAATACCGACTGTCCCTAGCATACACATCTCATCCGGGAAACCCAAAGCCGTACCTCCAAGCGTCTCCGTTAGGCCTAGTCCAAACAATCACAGCAACATTGGCTTTCCTTGGCAAATACGAAACAGAGAGAAGAAACCCTAGAATGTAAAGGAGGTTTAAATATTATACCGTAGCCTTGGACGACAAAGCAACAACAAGTAACTCTCAAGAACTCTTCAATCTCAGGGCTTAAAGGTGCTCCTCCAGATACTAGCAACCGGATGCGACCTCCCAATTTGTCTCTAATCTTTAACAGAAAAACAAAACCGCGAAAAGTCGGTTTATGTGATACTTTGAAAAAGCATTATATCAACTGTTTCTAACCTTTCTGAAAGCTATGAAATCAGCCATGGGTGAAGCTTTACTATGAGAGTATCCACGATTCATCCATGCAAGCTTGCTACATAAGGTTAAAACAATTAGAGAACAGAGAAGTTTGAAGAAAACAGAGCAATAACGATGAAACTTTGCTTACTGTTTGTAGAGAGCATTGAAGATGAGTCTCCTTCTCGGATTAAGTTCTTGAAGAGCCTTTTGAATCCCCTCATGGATTCTCTCAAACACTCTTGGTACTCCTGCTAGATAAGTCGGTTTCAATTCCTGAATGTCATCACGTAACACATTCAAATCCTACAAAATATCACAATTCTCTTAGTTCCTTTTATCCATAATTTGATGATTATTATGAATCTTAAGAAGTTAGTATTACTCCATGGTAATAGCCGACGGAAGCGCCTTTGCGGAAAAAGTATTCCTCATTCAGACGGTCAAGAATATGAGCCAACGGCAAGAAGGAGAGATACACATCGTCATGTGTCATCTACTCATATTTAATCCGCCCAAAGAAAACAAAGGATTAGTCATCAGTAAACAGAGGATTAAGCACAATGTTAATTCTATCAAAGCAGAAACAAACAAACAAATTTTTTGCTAAGATGTTAGTCTGAAAGTGTGTAATTCTTAGATCAATTATATTTTTGTTCTTCAAATAGGAACTTTGTAATAACTCAATATTGATTTTGTGTAATTAGTATATATCTAAATCTTTCATAACTATATCTCAGAAATTAATTTGAGTTTCAGTTGAACCCGCCTAAAAAAGCGGAATATGAGTGTCTAGTGTTTCTTTGAAGTAATTACCTTATCTTCGAACTGGTCCATGAAGATATCCATCCCAACAACAAAAGTCGCGACCGCTTGGTGAGTCAAAACCACACCTTTAGGATCACCGCTCGTGCCACTCGTGTACATTATGGTGCATATGTTTAACGCCTTAGGCGGGTTCGTCTCTTCCGGTTTCTCACGTCCCTGGTCAACGATCAAATAGTCAACAAAAAAGATATTTATGATATATATCAATGTCGCTGTGTATGTGCACCTAACTCATTTAATTCGCACATACACACTAGTACCTAATGCCGTCAAGTTGGTTGCATCTCATAATTATATACCTCAGAGAATGGTCCGAACATATAAAATAAATTACAAAACCTAAAGGATACAAAATTAAGTATTTAGTAAATAAAAAGTGAGACGAACCATATGTAGAAAATCGATCCAAGAGTATGTTTTGACTCCAATCTCTGAAGCCTTGTGGCTAAGCTCGTCACTCACGTTAGTGAAGGAAACTATAGCTTTTAGCCGTTTAGCACATTTGCAATCTGGCTCAAGAAGCTAAATTTCAATAGCATGAAAAGAAAACAAAAAGTTTATTATTCACATGATGAATATTTCGCAAATGTTTTAATTAGTTAAAAATATGTTTGATAACAATTAAATTGCGACATTAATTTAAAAGATCTTAACTCCTTTAATTTTGGTGTCTTGGACAAACACAAAGTCGATTTCCGCATGCTCTACAATGTAATCGACTGCTCCTGAACCTAAAGAACATCATATGCAAACAATTTTTCAGTTGCGTTTTTGAGTTTAAGTCAAGAAAATGTATATGTCGAAAAAAAGAAAACAAAACTTACCCAGTGTATCATATAGAGGTACACAGATTAGAGTGTGAGCTGCACAAGCCTAATTAATATGTTTTAAATTTAATTAAGAAATTTGGGCAAGATAAATAAGAAAAGTATTTCATTAAAAAATAAAATGAGATGGACCTCCATTGCTATGATCCACTGAGGACAATTAATTCCGTAGATCCCCACTCGACACCCCTACATATTTACATATAACATTTTATTACGATGTGAATAATAAATCTGCAGAAACATAAGTTGATTTTGAAAAAAAGTTTTCTTTTTTTTTCCGTCCATCTTGAAAAAAAGTTATATATGTATTAATCTGTCAAGAAATATTTACAGGTTCAGCTCCGACAGCTCGTAGTGCAGAACCGATCTGCAAAACTTCTTCGTATACTTCCTTGTACGTTTTCCACATATACGGTCCTACCTAAACCGATCCATACAAATATATACGTATTAATCCATAAATCTTTTCTCTCTATTTTATTACTAACAATAAGAAAACTTCAAAAAAATCACCTTTTCATCAACAATTCGACGCCATCCAAGCATATTGTTGTCAGGGAATTTCTCCACTGATTTACTAAAAAGGCTCAAAAGAGAGTTTATTACAATATTTATATATACAGAAAAGGTGATATATCTTACAAGAAAATTATTTATATACCTGAAAATGTCCCAAGCAGTGGTGATCTCAGAATCAATCGGAGGAAAACCTTTTTCCGACAGGAGATTCCGGTACACCGGACCTACTGACGGCTTTCCGTCTATCCCTTTAACTCCCTCTTCTGCCTTAGCCGCGAAAGACTTCATTCTCTATTTCTCTCTCGCTCTCTCTCTCTTTTTTTTTTTCCTTAAGAGAAAAGTTATTTTCTTTATAAGGAAAAATAAATAAAGACTTTACCAGCTACTATTTTTTTGATTTATCAAATTTTGAAAACTTTAGATTATAATCTTAATAATATTAGAATGGCATTAATTGTCATCGGTCCGGTCCACCTAACCATTCCGATCGAGTGCAAAACCCAAAGTTTTATGCATTTATGATATATAAAAAACAACCTAAGATACCAACTACTCCATTTGGATTTGACACCAACTTGGGTTTCCATATTTGTGGTTTGATCATGAGTTATATTAATTACATACGTATATTTTCCAAGGATTCCAGGAAGTATAAATCGAGCGTCTAGTATTTTTCACTCATTAATTTCGACTAAAATTATATTTAGTAATACCATAAAGGCATAAACTAATCCACTAGTTAAGTAAGAGTCACGCCCTAAACGTGAGAGCATGCATAACCCTGGCTTCACTCTCTTTATCCTTTTTTCCATCATCTTCTCTATTGGAAATATGAAAACCTCTGAACCAAAATCAATAAATATGAAAGCGATGTATGTGTTCTCTAACCAATGTAAAGACATCGAGAGAGGAATATTCATAGTTAAACACTAATTCAACTCTTCTTCCGTTCTCTTTTCGAAACAGAAAATGTTTTTCTTTTGGTACTACAATGAATAACATTCTGTTTCATAGATAAATCAGCTAAAATCAGTGATTGGATCAAATAATTTAGTTTATAGAGGTCGTAGTTGAATTTCTACATTGAAATACAACAGAAACATCAATATATATATCATCCTGATTTCAAATCCTAAAAGGAAACAAAAATGAAGATGACATAATCATAACTACAAAAAGGAAAACGAAGGTTAGGCAACGGACCTTATATTAGTTTATAGATCAAGGACTGATAGTAGTTTATAGATGATCTTCAGGTCAATGGTTTGAATCCGGCAGGTCGGAATATCATTTTAGAGCTTTGTTATTTTAAGATTTGCTTAGTTTAGGAATCTTTTAGAAATGATCAAAGAGAGAGAGAGAGAAAGAAGATAAGTTGCTGAGGAGCTGAGAAATGGATGTTGGTTTATATAATAATATATGAGTTGGTTGATACAGGCCAGGCTTGTGTCTTTCATTTAATTTTTTTTTATAGTCTTCAATATCAAAAGAAAATTTGATCCAACATATAGGTGTTGTTTGCGGAAAGTTGTTTTTTTTTTATAATAATTTTCCATTAATTGATGATATTACGTCCTCTATGAGAAAAACACTTTTATGAAAGCATATCGTCATGTGGAAATGAATTATTTTAGAATGAAGAAAAAAATAGTCCCTCTCTACTTGTTTCCTACTTTGAGAATCAATTTGCACATTCACTTATTGTAATTTGTTGCCACTGCCAAATTATTTTTCCAGTTTGCAACTTGCATCCTACTCTCTAAGAATCATATCAATTTGCAAAATCATTTTTTTTCACTCTTTAATTGATGGATTTGTGACGAAAGCTATTTTTGACATTTTTCCAAAATTAAAACGTTTCGTGATCCATTTCGTAAAGTTGTTTTGTATATACTATTGCAGTTACCCAGTTACCGTCACGTGGGTTACCGGTAAGTAGCAATCCCCAGTCGATTTTTTTTTTTCTTTCTATTATTTCATGATGGAAAAAGAAGTTTTAGACTTTTAGTATCTTTTTTTTGTTTGTTTTCAATATTCACTCAAGTTTTCATCATCAGTACTTTATATTGAATCAACGCACATCTAAGATATCGAATTATACAATTATTAATTGTGTGGACTTAGTAAAAGCAGATCATGATCTCGATTAACATGTCGAAACCATTACCGTTGATCTAATCATCACTTTCAAAAGACTCAAGGACCTTAAAAATTAAAAAAAAAGACTAATTTAGTTTTCATATGTTTCCGTCCTCTCTATTTGCAGAATTTCAAAGATTGTGACAATTAAAGATTACTGATTTCATACTATATATTTTAAACCTTTATAAATTAAAATAAATTTTCGTATTATTTTGTAAAAAGTCGTTCATGTTTGAAATTGTTGAGAGATTCTGCATCAAGCAAATACTAGTACTTTTTATACTATTAAACTTTTTGTTTCCCTTGTTCATCCGTACATGATATTTATTAATTGATCCACATATTTCTGCTCGGGTCTACATCTTTAATACGATACAGGAAAAGATCAGCAACTTTTCTGATAGCTTTTATTATAGATGTCAATACGCATTAGAAGACGCGAATTAATTCCTACTCCTTCTTTATAATGTTTTTTATGAAAATATTATAAAGTTCTCAGCGACCAATTCCAATGGATCAACGGCTGCAGCATGATTTTTCAAAAAAATATATAGTGATTAATATATCCTAAAAAATTAGTCTTATTTCAAGTAATCCCTTGGAAAAGTTATCGATATTTTGCTTGAAATAATCTTCCGATAAAAACTTAGCAAATCCATTAAATAGAAATTCGTACAATAATGCTTAGTCTTATTCCAGGTAACCGCCGGTCAAATACAAATGATTAGTTTCAACTTTTTATTTAATAGACATCACGAAATCATTTTCAACTTTATGTTTGACAACTTAGCTTTTTTTATTTATTTCTTGTTCCAACTTCTAACTGTTAAGTTTCAGCTTATTAAGTATGCAAAAAAAGAAAAGAAAAAGTCTAAGCCCGGCCATTACTTTGAAATCGAAATTGCTCAATAAACAAACAAAGTCAAGTGAATTTTAATTAAATTCCCATCTCTTTTTGCTCAAGTAGATTTTTCTAAACCTACTACATACGTATACGAGTAGCAATTAATTTATACGGAAATAGAGTATTGTATGTATGTAAGCTCTCATTTATTTCCAAATCCACGTAGGTTTATGAGCATTTAGGACAAAACCTATAAACGTACAATGTAACATTAAATATTTCGAACCTTCAATACGGACACCATTAATATGACAAAATACTAGTGTTTCTTTGATAAATAATTTTTAAAAAAACATATAAGACCGAATATACAATGTTGAAATTAAATTATCGCAGAATATTTGAAAAAAGAAAAAAATTGTAATGCGTGGACTGATGGACAACGAGACCGTTTGCATTAATATGTGTCACAGACTCAAACAGTTGTAGGGTTGAAACATTAACTAGTTTCAACTAATTGTATCTCTTGTACAATTTGCAACATATATATATTGGAGAACTTAAAAAAAAATCTGTATTAACATAAGATATTTATCTCTTTATAAAAAAAAAAAAGAAGATATTATGGAGGATAAATAATTTCAGGACAATTTAACTCGTCATGTAGTAGTAAGTAACCAATAAGAGAAGTCAGAAGAATTTCTCTACAAAAGAAAAAACTAAAATAAAAAAAGCCAGCTAAGACTGAACCTTCTCACCATTACGAGTCTTTAGGCTTTTTAATCCTTATATCATCTGCTATCACAATCTATTCATTTGCTAATGAAGGTTTGTACAATTTTAATAATTCTTTGGTTTAATATAAGGATTAAAAAGCCTAAAGACTCGTAGGTGTGCTTAAATTGAGTTTTGGACCGGTCTTCACGTGTCTTCAATACTTTAAAAGAGACTTGAAATCACCAATCAAAGATTGGTTTTTGAGAGAGTCACAAAATATTAGATAGATTCATATCATCATAACTTCATAAGGTCTACAAAAGATTAGTTAAACTAAACATCATCATCAACAACAAGCATAAGGGGATTAAGATCTTAGATGAGTCTTTTTTACTTACATCTAAGTTTTCATTTACCAAAATATAGAGCTTAGAGGTTATTCATAGTTTCGTCTTCTTACTTACCATGGAGCAGAAGCAGTTGTCTGAAACTCAAGCCTCAAATCTTCCATCTCTTGATTAATCATTTCTGCATATGATGTCATTCCACTTGTCATTTTGTCTGTAGTTTCCTTCATCTCTTTGGCAACCGCTTGTTGTCTCTTCAGCTCCAGAATTTTGCATTCTAACTCAGCCATTTCTTCTTCATACTTGTGCCCTTCCATCTCTCCAGCTTCTATCTTCTTCTCTAGACATTTTCTTTCCTCTGCTTTCTTTGCTAGCTCATCTTGGAGAGACAATATTTTGTTGATCCGTGACTGAGGGGCTGCAACGTCGAAACCATGCTTCTCTAGGTCCGCAAAAGAACAACTGAGGCTACTTAGTTTGCTTGGGGAAACATCGAGCTGCAGATTTTTGACTTCCTCTAATAACCCATAGAAAGTCACCATCATACCGACCGCTGTCCATTCGCGGAGTTCTTCTTTCGCGTCGAACAACGGACTGAAATGTGGACTCTGTGGTACTATTTTGCATACCTCTTGTGTCTCATGCATCTTCCAAAACGGTGACTTTTTTGCAAAAGGCAAAATCATTAGTGTATCCTTCCCTTGTGTTTCCTCAACATCGGTGGCAACAGCAGCATCATTCACCACAATCGGGCTATGATAAAAGGATGGCTCTGGATAGATCAACACAAAACAAAAAAACAAACTGCTTTAGCGTATACTATCTGAAATTTTTCTCAGAGATAAATCTAAGCTTAAGTATATTGAAAAGATTTTCGAACCAGTAGGTAAATTTATCCAAGCAGCGAGATGCTGATCATCGACATCAACATCGTTGCAGATACTGCTTGTATCATTGATCTCGGCTATTTCACCATTGCAACTCTCATCTACAAATTATAACCAATTATATGATTAAAATTTGGCACCAAACAAAGATATCACAACTAATATGGCTAGATAGATGCTGGCTAAGACATACCAGTCTCCTTAAGGTCTGAGTTGTGTTCTTTTTCTCTTTTTCTTTTTCTACCCTTCTCTTCGCTATTCTTCTCCTCAAGTATCTATATAAAGATAATAAACCATCATTTTCATGAATAACAATCATGAACGCCACCATCTAGTGAAAGAGAGAAGGATATTTTTCAAACGAACTAACTTTACCTTCTGTTGAGTTGAGTTTTCTAAGCCATTTTCATTTCTCATTGGCTCAAGTGTCTTCTTGGGGGATGTCTTTCTTTGAGTATCAGCCTCTGTTTGTTTCAACGGTGTTGCAGTTCTGACCCGGGAAGGGGTTACAGGTTTAACAGAGGCTGAAAACATTGACCTTATAGATCAGTTTCATGATTCAGAAATTAAACTCAAAGAGCTAAACAAGATCACAATTACCTATTGGTTTCACTTGCGGTGTTATGACCAGAGGAGTATTATCATTAGCCCTCTTACTTCTCAATTCTCGAGTGGCCTATTTGTAGGAAACAAAATTTTTTAATTCAAAGACATGACAAAAGCAAACGAAATTAGTGAATGCCTAACTCACAGCTCCAGTTTCAGCTTTTGTGAGTGTCTCAGCATTTTCCTCAAGATTCAGTGACCTTCTGGCATATTTTGTGGTCCTTTTAGGAGTCATTACCTTAGCACCAGAACAAGAACCAGAGCAAGAGCGCATTGGCTTCGTTTTTATGACGTTGGAAGGAGTTTCTGTAACAGGAGTTTGCTGAAAAATGGACAGAACACACAACAGCTTCAATTCATACGAATAAACCAAAAACTGACAGAATATTGATTAAAATGATTGAATATGATACCTTTGGTCCGTCATGCCAAACTCCATCTTCCCACACCTTACAAGGCCTAAGATCCGAGTGTTTAAACACTGATTCCTCCTTTGTAATCACTAAACTAACCATGTAACAGTTCTGATCAAGAACTCCCCTTACCAACCCTTGACGCCATACCGAACCATGAAACAACTCGACACGATCCAACAATTCGTACTTTTCAACTGGAAAAGGAGGCGGCGTGGGTCTAACACGACACGAATCAATGGTAGAGTTTGTTCTTGCCTCATCACCATTAAAGCTCAAGTGTTTATTACAGTCCTTCACGATGAATTTCTTCTCACCATCCACTTCAATCTCTTTAATTATCATAGCAGGGAACCACGCAACTTCCGCTTTCTCTTTGACAGTACTCACTTCCGCCATTGTCCCGGGGCAAAACATGGACTTATCCAATTCCTTCAAGGACAACAATCAGAAAAATCAAAGTCTAGACTAAGATTCAAAGTCAAAGAAACCTTTAACCATTTCAATCAAAACATAGCATGCAACAAAACTGAGACATCTCCAAGCATGAAAAAAAATCCGGATTTAATAAAGGATCGTAACATGCAACAGATCAAAACAGATAAAAGTCTCAACCTTTAGCAACAAAATTGAGAAAAGAACCAAGTTGGATGACATGAAGCTCGTACCTGAATATCTGGTCGGACCCATTTCCAACCGGTCCAGCGCAAATGAGCTCTCAAATGGTTTCGCTTGAACTCAATAATGTCAGGTGGAGAATCATAGTAAACCCAAAACTTGTCATTCTCCAATTTCTTAATAATCACACCAGTCCACCATCCGTCTTTGTGGTCAGCATCAACCACCGATCCTTCCTCCAAGACGATACCTTTGTACTCATTCTCCGGCGGAACAGGTCGGATAAACTTGGGTTTTATGTTCTCGATAAGAGGAGACAAACCGTCGTCGTTTAACAGAGTCAAGTAACGAACACGGAGCTTTTTGCGGCCTGATTTGGTTGGATTTTCTTCGAGAATCCCTCTGAACCATGCATCTGCAAAACCTTCTTCTTTCGAAGACACTTCTACTTCAGAATCTTTCTTAATCTTCTCCTCCATCTCCGTAAATTACCAATGTCGTTACTCTGATTTAAAAAAAAAAAAAAAAACTAAAAACGAAGAGAGGAAAAAGCCCGCCTTTTTCTTCTTCCGCAGAAAACCCTAAAACTGAGAAACCCAAACTCTGCTTCTGGAAATGGATTAGCTTTACAAAGGAAGCAGAGAAGACGTCTGACGTCATATCGCCTTAATTATGACTTAAAATTAATTAATATTTTTTTGGCGCGATCAAAATTACAAAATAAAAGGGAAATATATTCTATTGGGCCTAAGTTAACGAGCCCGATGATGAATGGCCTAGTCTTTCTTGTAATTGTCGTTATCTGGTATCAGATAAATACATTTTCAATCGGATGAGTTAAAAATTTATCCGAAATTATTAATATCCGAACCAAAAAAAAATTTACTTCAAAATTTTATACCGAATATTCTATATTTTTTTTTGGATTGGGTCAAAACATATCCGAAATTATAAACAAGATATTGTTTAAAAATATAGATATATAAATATATATATATATATTTATTTAGAAGTTTTGGTTAAGATTTAAAATTACGATTTTCTTATTATCTTTGTTTGAATTTTTTTTAACTATTTTAAATCATCATATAATACATAAAAATACCGTGGAAGACCGCATCCCGCTTCTTTTTTCTGGAAAATAAGCGAAGGATGATCTATGCAGCTTTCGGAGAGGGATTATCCCTTGAGGATATGGCTTTTGCGCTGGCAGATTAAAAAGGTACAACTCTTTTGGAGCAATTGTTTTTAGTGGATGTTGAAGCTTAGCTAGGCTGATTTTTGACGTAAAACATTGCATAAACTTTAGAACTCGTTGAGCTAGTCTGATTTTTGACGTAAAACATTGCATCAACCTCTGTGGTTAATTAGCTCTCCATGTTAGGCTACTTGTTTCATCCTTTGCAGTATTTTCATGTGAAGTATATGATAGATTTAATTTTTATTTTTGCTTAGACTTAGTGTCTCAAGTTCACGACAGACCAAGCATAATAAGCAAAGAAGAGGGGAGAGGCTGAATAACATATTCTGTGAAATCCATTTTCGCCTACCAAACATTAAAGAGAGAATGGAACTTCACATTCTAATCTACATATATATTATCTCTTAATGCTTTATGGAAATCTCCTCACTGAATATCGGGTTTGTTAGTGTATAATGCAGTTGACCTTTCTGAAGTCACCGGAAAAAACAGGTGGAGACACAACCTGTGAAGCAAAGAAGAGGAAGGAAGCAATAAGTCTGATGAATCTGTTTTGGTTTTTTTCCCTGTTATCAAGATTTTCATCCAATTTTGTTGGATTTTTGAAAGTTGGGGGTTGTGATTGGTAGGGTTATCAAACATTTGTAGTAAAGCTGACTTTGGATCTAAACATGGGTTGTCAAACATTTGTTGTAAAGCTGACTTTGGATCTAAATATGGGATATCAAAGCATACCACGATTACATATGCTTTTCAAATTAAAATTTCTTTCTTGTTTTTTTGGCGCTTAATCTTACCTGCTTTAAAAAAAAGTCATTTATCTTCTCACTTAACGATTGTTAATATCAGATTAACAATGCAGACAAGCGTTTTATTGTATTTTAAGCAAACATAACACAGTTAAAGTTGTTTAGAACAGATTAGTAATGCGGTAACAAAGGTTTTAATTTAATGATTCACTAACTTCATTTTTCGACATGATGATCGTACTGTAAATGAGTTGAAGAACCGGTGTAAAGACTAAAAAAAAATCACCAATGAAAACATTCAACAACTGAAAACAGTGCAGTGTTTGGAATCACCCGAAAATGGTATATACATTACACATTAAAATTGCGAGTCCGAGTTGAGAGATTTTATAGATCAGAGGCTTTCAACTTTCTCGGACGCTTATGAGCTGGTGAAGGAGTATCTGCTTGTCTTCCAGGACCCTGTAGGATTCACAAACATATTGTAATTAAGATTCAAGTTAAACATATAGATGCAATGGAAATTCAGAGAAATTGATACGATAAAGAAGAGCAGACTCTGATTTGCACCACCTTGCGTTTTTGGTCCTTCTTGATTGGTCTTTCAGCTGAAACAAACACACGAAATGAACTTAGAGATGGTTAAGCAGTGCATACAATGCTGAAACCAACAAGATAAGCAAATGTACCTCCAAAACTGAATGGGTCCGATGCGAAAACACGATCCTGATCAAAAATATATAGAATTAGAGAGATCAATAGGAAGATGAAACTGAAGTGAGAACCAATAAACAAAGTTTGTTGCTCACTTTTGGAGTGTCTGGCATTGCAGCATATGACCCTTCACGATGTGATGAACCTTCTGATTCCTTATATTGCAGCTGAAATTACAAGCAGACCATGTTTGGCAAGAAGTTAGATAAACAAATAGCTGTATATTTTGTGAATCTATGTGAGATAGACTTGTATCGTATGGTTTACCTGCTTCTGAAGATTCAGTAGTGTTAATATTTCTTTTCGTAACTCAAGATGCTCATCACATACAGTTTTTGTAGGAACCTTTGGCTTTAAATTGACCTGTAAACAGAAAACTCTATATACTCATTTAGCAAATCTTAAGAGTAGCTACAATCAAATAAACTGATAAGAACCTACTAGCCTCTACCCGAACCAAAATCCCCACAAATTAGTAATAGAACACATTCAAAGCTAGCTTCAGTACGGGTTCCCTTTATAACATTAGTTAAGTCTCATTCATCAATCAATAGGGGAAAGATAAGCAAAATGATTTAGACAGATAGAAAGAGTTAAACAGAACAAGAAGCAAAGACAAACCCCGAGATCTTGCAGAGTCTGCTCAACACGCTTGATCGTTCGAAGACCAACAGCAGAGCTTGCAGCTTGGACCATTTGTTCAAGTCCATAGGTTCTCAAGTATACATGGAGCTGAAAAATTGACAGATTCACCAGAAAGAATCAGATAAACTGGATAGCCAAGTAGAAAATGGAAAGAGAAGAAGAGAGGGACACTTCACTCACCATGCGGAGAGAAGCAAGGGTAGAGGCATAATCTGCCATAGTTAGTGTTGATGGAGCCACGGCAGTAGCAGGAAGTTGAGAATTGGATGTTGGAGATACACTACGCCCTGGAACTACCCCATCAGCTTTATCAAGACCGGCGTTCTCATTTGCAGACACATCAGGTTCTTCTGCACGCTGGACAGCCAGAAACAAGATAATAAAGATAGAGTTCAGATATGCGTCTAAGGTTTTCAATCATGGTAAGCAAATTTCATCCATTGTTCTTTAGTTACTACGAGTGAGTATATATTTATTTTAAGACAACCCTTACACGTGCTGCCAATCGCATCTCTGTGATTCTTTTAGCCTCAGCAAGTATCTGCAGTTGTGGGAGAAGGGTAGATAAGAGAAAGCAAAGAACTAATCACATTTATTTGGCTGCAAGTACATTCAAAATTAAATAGAAAATAACCTCAGCATCTTTCTTCTCCTGATGTCTACTCTGGGACAGGACCATGGACAATGCCCGCTTGCGCTCTCTATCGCGTGTAATATCATAAGGTTCCTGTTTATGCCAATACATCGGAAAAAAAAAGCATTTAGAGAGATGTTTTCTCCAGATAACATGACAAGGAGAGATTGCTACAATAAACTACATATATATGAACATAACAGTTCTTAGCTTGCTATGAAGAGATATAAGTGGAATTTGACCTTCATGAGAGGATGGTTTGCAACATCTGCTGGAGACTGAGCTCTAGCACGCAGCAGGGCCCGGTTTACTACAAAAGAAAGTACGTAAGAATATTCTCAGTCCATGTATTTTTTAATGAACCCTGGTGCAACATGAAATAAAAACAGAGAGATCAAATATGAAATAAAATGAAAGGACAAGGTATAAGTGAACGGATAATGGTCCGAAAACAGAGAAGGTCCAACATACCACTGTAGTAACGATCCTTCAATTCCTCCACAGTCCGTGATACCGGAAATCGATCAGCTATTACAACAAAGCGGAGATCAAAATTTTGACAGAATTCAAACAACTGATCTGTCTCTTCCTTGGTCCACACCTGCAAGTTGGAGGACAATCGACATTATCCAAAACAAGCAAGTACATAAGCTATGCAGAACATGTCTTCACTTCATACATAATAGACTGAAACAGAAAAGCAAACACTTACAGGATCCGTTAAATGATTCTCATACTCCTCGTCTGTGTATTTCAAAATATCAACTGACTGCATTCACGCAAAGATACAAACAATCAATTGGGAATTACAAAAACAAGTCAGAACAAAAAAAGCAGAAACGGAGAGAGGACAGCAAAAGTTACTCAATATTCAATAACACCAAAAAAAAAAGACAATCATGAAGGCAATATAATACCTTGTTATATTTGGCAAAGGAATAGTCACCTGTTGGTGGAACATCATTAACCACTCTAACCTGTGAAGATATAAGAAAACCCCAAATGCATAACACATAAGAGAGAATGAAATGCTAAAGCGTTTCTACAACGGCGTTGCACACAGATAAGGAACGTACCCAATGGTAAAGCTGCAAATCATCTTTCCTAGCAGAATTTGTGAAGGAAAGCCATTTCCAAGCAACCTGAGATACTAAAGACATGTTTCTTAGCATAATACTAACACTCAGGAGAATCATACTAGTACACTAGAATCAACTCAAAACTCAAAACAAGACAGTGGCAACAAAATGTCTAAAAGCAGCAGCAACAGACCTTCTCATCTGGAGGAGGACGTCGCTTTAAATCAATTGAAGGCATAAGAGGTGCAACGCCGCCGGTAAGCGCATAAACCTGCAATGAAAATGAAAAGTCTATCAAAAGGTAATAAAATCAATCGATTCCAAAGGATTGGTTCGATTTGTTAGAGCTAACCTCGCGAGAAATGCCATCGGGTTTTCGATGGGACTCTTTCTGGGGTCGAGATTTCTTCTCCTGAGTTAAAGACAGTGGAGTCTTCGGCAACCCGAGAATATCTTTCGCGTCCGTACCACCCATCGTAATTAGGGTTCCGAATTTACTATCATTCGATGCAGAAGCAACAACACCTTCGATTCGATCAGGATCTGCTTCGATTCAGGAGTTTAGGGTTTCAAAGATTGCGAATTGGGGATTTTTTTTTTGAGCGCCAAAGAATTCTTCAACCTTTGGGATCGCTTAGCGGGTTGTGTTTAACTACAAGTGTTATTAAAACGACACCGTTTCCTTTTTTTGACAATCAAACGACACCGTTTCTTATGTTATCATATTCATCCTCCAAAAAATCCTATAGAACCAGTTTTTTTTTTTATTTTAGAACACTTTTCATAGCCTTTTAAACCAACGAAGTAAAGTAACAAGAGCCAGTTTCCTAAATTCATTTGTTGATAGTTTTTGTCCTAAATTACAATACTAATAAGTAATAATCCTAAGTTATAGAGAAACTAATAGTAGTACCCAAAATTATCGAAAGGAATGTATACTAATGTAGTATTATATAAACAAAAAACATAATTTTCAAAAGAAACACTAAATATTTGTTTACATACAGGTTGACTGACCAAAATGCTAAAGTTACCCAAAAAAAGAGAAAAATTAAATCTAGAAGGTTGTCCAACAATCGTTGACCGAGAAAAAGATTAGATCAGACTATTTTCTAAAAGCTCCTTTTTAAAAAAATTCTCTCCTCTCCTTTCATTGTTTCTTGCTGAAGATGAACTATTTGTTGTCTCTTCGACGTCAAAACCATGAGTCATAAGAGACCATAATACCCTTGATTCGCTTCTGGTGCAGACTCCATGTTGGCAATCGGTCAAGGGCAATTTAGTTTTTTCACTATTAATACTTACCAAAACTAGATATCCTCTCGATGATGGCTTCCTCCTTATGATGTCTTGTTTCAACTTTCTACATTCGACAATGGTTGTTAAGACTATTACACACACTGACACAAGCTCACACACAAACGCACACAGTATATATACATATGTTTTGTGTGTGTCTTAAGTGTTGAAAGTGATTAAACAAATTAAAGCCAACTAAAGCATCCTACGACGTCAGAGACACATGGCGTCGATAGTGATGCTCCTTAGAGCACTGATGAGTTGCCGTCTTACGCCTAAAGACGAGCCGGATACAGCAGATTCTTCTTCGTCGGCGGTGAAAATTTACAGAAATATCGTCGGAGACGAAAACATGACGAGGAAGAGAATTTCAGTGGTTGATACATCGCATCGTGGCGATAATCACGAGTTTATCATCGAAACTACGTGTGGGAGCAACGATATGGACGAAGGGTTTTACTGGATTATCGTCAGGAACCACTTGTTGATGTGAATTAATTTATACTCCCTCCGTATTTTAATAAGTGTCGTTTTAGAATTTTTACTTTTTTGAATTGGATGTCGTTTTCAAATTTCTATGAAAAATTTATTACTTTTTAATGTTTTATGATGTCATAAAACATTAAAAAGTAAAAAATTTTGCATAGAAATTTGAAAACGACATCTAATTTTTAAAAAAAGAAAATCCTAAAACGACACTTATTAAAATACGGAGGGAGTATAGCGTAAGTATAAATAATGTAAGTCCTTGCATAATTTGTTGTTGTTTTATCGTTACTTATCATTGGATCGACCATGCATATTTCACGTGAGGTATATGAGCATTCCGGACTACCAAATTTATATCAAAATAATAAATCATGTGTTGTGACAATTTGAACCAATCAAATAATAACTAGTCATATTTTGACGAGTGTTAATTATATACCTCGATCCTTGTATGTTTTGTAGTAATTTTTTCTGTTTAAATCGTTAGTGATTTCTGTCGTAAATAAAATGGAGTAACGGGACCAAACCAAATAAGATTTTTTTTCTGTTTTTAAAACGTTATATCCAATAATTCACATATGTCATATATGATATATCACAAATCAGTGAATCACAACATCCTCCCGTGATGATCAAATCTTAATTTAATCGGGGGATGTATAAAACAAGAGAAAAAGAAAAGAAAAAAACATAATAATTAAGTCAAGATTCGTATACCAAGGCCGTATCTAAAATGGCATCACGCACGAATGAATATTACTGCACCAAACGTGACGCAATTGAATTCCTCGTTACGTATCGTAATCGTATATTTCCTTAATTATACGAATACGATGTCGTTTCGGGGCAGAACTGGTCCTGCAAGAACCAAAAACTCTCCTCATCGGTCCATATGTTGTCCCCACCAACACAGCCCCAATCGTTGAACTCTCCGAAACCCGTTTGACCCGCCGGGTCACTACCCGACCCGTTCACCACCCCACCTTGAACGTCCGATAACGTCTCAGCCAGCGAATTCGAAGACGTTGCGGACAATTCCAATGCCGGTACAAATTGCTGGTTGAATTGAAGGAAACCCGGTTCGACCGGAATCGGTTCTTTAATAGGTTGACCTGGGTCGGTGATCATTGACTCCACTGGCTCACACGTGGCGGGTGATGATTGAGCATTAATTCTTTCCACCAATCTCGGCATCCAAACATTTCTCATCGTCTCCTTGAAAAGATTACTATTAACATCGCATCTTAGGTGTTTAGCTTGCTTTTGGACTCGAGTTCTCCAATAATTCTTTATTTCATTATCTGTTCTTCCCGGTAAATACTGTGCAATCTTCGACCACCTTATATATTAAATTGAAAGAAAAAAAAAATTATATGAAAATTGCATTTTTGTAACATATAAACAACATATACACTTAACTAGTAAACATATAGAGTCGCAAAAGATTTACATTTGGGATATAAAGTGTGTACCTATTGCCCCAAAGAGAATGGAGTTTGAGGATCATAAATTGTTCTTCGAGAGTGATGTTGCCTCTTCTAACATCTGGACGTAAGTAGTTAAGCCATCTTAATCTGCAACTCTTACCAGTTCTCTTTAGCCCTGCACATATATGAGTGTATATATATATATAAGTTTATCTATAAAGAAAGGCCTTTGTGTATATGTTTATTTAGAGATTGATGTTCTGATGATACCAGAGGAACGAGCGATGTGGTTCCAACGAGCATCACCATGGATAGAGACGAAGTTGACTAGGATTGCATCTTCTTCCTCGGTCCATGGACCTTTCCGTACATCAGAATCTTCTTCATGAGTTGGAGAGTTTGAGTTTTGCTCGTAATCTTCCATTTCTTTTAAAAGAACTTTAATGAGAAAAGGAAAAGAGAGACAGAGAGAGATAGAGATGAGATTGTGTGAATGCTTTTGTGGATTAGATTTGAAGTGATTAAGCAATGTGTGATTTTATAAATATATATAGCGAAGGATCGGAACATAAGAATAAAATAATTTTAAAAGTATAGAAAGGATATTTGAAAATGAGTAGAATGTTGAAGAGTGACTGGAACACGGCATAAGTGTGATGTTCAATTATTTTTTATTCTGTTTCTAAAGTGGAATTTTGCAACTATATACTCTCTCCGTTTTCGAATAGTTGTCGTTTTAGAGCTTTTTTTTGTTTTAAATTAGTTGTCGTTTTAAGGTAATAATGTAATTTATGTCAATAACTACCCAAATTACCCTTATTTTATTGAACAGAAATTATTTGTAAATAATTACTTGTCATTTTTATGAGGTTAATATAGTCATTGTATACCTTTTCTTAATTTGTCCAAATACAGTTAAAACGACAACTTAAAAAAAACAGAGAGAATAGTAAATTATTCTAAACATAATTAACTCTCCATTTGGTCAATTGTTTGTGTAATTTAAAATACTAAGGTTTGACCCTTTGACTAGTTCAGATGTATAGTAAACACGCACTCTTACTTTATCTTTCTTTGGTAAGAGAGTTCTACTTCATAAAGTTTCTATATTTATTACCACACAGTATCGCAGACGTAAGTAATTGTATATCTTTAGTCTTGTTCAAAATGACTCTGGTTAGGGATTACTATGGGCGAAATTACTGATTTATTAATCACTTATTGTTGTGCAATCACGATTTAGTTTTCGCAGCTAACATTAAGAAATTAAACTACATGATAAGAATGCATAATAACAATAATAGTTAATCCTTTCTCAAAAAAAAAAAACAATAATAGTTAATTACTACTCCCTCCATTTTTTTATAAGTGTTGTTTTAAGATAATGCACATCGATTAAAAAATTATTTAATTTTTGTTTATTTTTAAACTAAAACATCATTTATTATCTAATCAACCAATAAAAAAACAATTTACAGAATATAAATAGTCAAAACCAATAGAAATTAAGTAATTAATTTTACATTGAAAACTGAAAACATCATCTACTTAAAAACAAAATTAGAAGGTTAAAACATCACTTATTAAAAAACGGAGAAAGTAGTATTTTGAATAAAATGGAAAAAAAAATTTAAAACGATACTATTTGTAAAACTAAAAGAGTAATTACTAAAGAACACTAGTTTTCAATAGATTTCCAAATTTGAATGTAGCTAAATAACATAGGACTATTGACATTTAATGCAAAGTCAAATGAGAAATGGAGTTAGGCGAGTTTAGGGACTTTGCTTTTGAAATTTTAGCACATTTTGTTTTCGATTGAAGAGTAGTCAAAGAGACGTCTTTCCTCTGTCTATCACTATGACTTCTATGCATATATTAACAGAAATATATGAGACTTTTATGAGTTCTTTTCGACAAAAATTTATCGCACGTTGGAATTATTAATTATGAAACAGTAATATATATTAAAGCAAGTAAAAACAATAATATACTTTCAATAATTGCCGGTAAAGAAAATACACGCAAAATACTTTTTTTTTTTTTAAGAATTCACGACGAAGTAAAGAGAGACTGCAGTATACTTTCCAGTTTCCATAATTAATGAACTCATCGTTCCACTATTACTTCTGAAATTCGAATGCCTATAATATTTATTATAACGTCTATAATATATGTTGTACGTTGTTAATGCATCATTACTTTTGAGTAAAGTTCTACGAGATTGTATGGAGACACAATCGATTTTGATGAATCGACTGGATATAGAACAAACACTTCGATCGGAGAAGAAACAGATCGAAGAACAAAAAAACGAAGAAATAAATCGGAGAACACGATGGATTAATCGGAAAAATCAACCAATCGGAAAAATCAAATGATCAATCGAAACGAAATTGATCGAAGAATCAGAATCTCCATGAAAATCGAGTGTAGAATCAAAAAAAAAACAACAAAGAATCAGATAATCGAATTAAGCGGAAGAAGTGAATGAAGATTGGGGAATTTGCTCTGATACCATTTCAATATTTGTGATAATCTTCATTAAGTGTAAAATAAGATACAAAGCAAGGTTAAATACAAGTGAAACTAAACCATTATGCTAATCGAACTATACAAGAGATTAAACCAAGGTAAACCAACTATATACATTCGCTAATATTTTAATTGATTCTTATTACAAAACATATAAAATATAATTCGATCAGGGAAATCAAATTAAATAATTACTTTATATTGTTAAATTCATGCATGATTCCATATGTTACTAAAGTGGAAATATAGAAGCACTAAAACTATATAAACATAAAATTTTAACATACTAACAAAAAAGGATTAGCATATACAATCTGATGCGTACATGTCAGAGCGATCCACTCTGTCTAAAAAGGAAGGTTGAAAACATATATAAAAACCTATATATTAAAGTAAAAGAGTTTAAGTAATGCAAGCAAACACAAGATTTTTGTTACACAACGACACTTAAATAGTAGCCTCCATAGTTCTAGGGGAAAGCAACACTCCTGATTAAGTGTATGTACCTGAGAACCGAATCAGATCTCGACGTCTTTACGAGACACTTGTCTGCTTCTAACTTTCAACTGTGGACAAATAGACACACCCGTGATGACGTGTCAATTTGATTCCGATATAGGTTATTACATTTTGGGTTGTACCAGTATCTAAGACTTTTAGTGAAGAAAACAAATGTTTTTTGTAACACCCGATTCAGTGAATTGTTACATCGATTCGATATGTGATATAGAGACGATAGCCCAAATAAGCAAATGTCAAGAAAAATAACCTTTTCTGTTGACATGAAATAAGACCGGTCTTTTGTGTCAATTATATTGATTTATTAGTTGAAAGAATATTTCACAGTTTTTTTTCACCACTAAACAAATTCTTTTGACAGGTTATTTGATTAAACGATAACTGCGACACGTTGAAACTTTAAAACAACGAAATATTACCTCAAAAGACTGCAATCTAATGGTTTGTCTTACGTATTATGATCGTATCGTCTCACCGAGAAGTTTAATTTGGTTCAATAAACTAAACGAACATAAAACTTTAAACAAAAAAGAAAATAAAAAGTAAACTTAATTTGTAGAAAGGAAAGCACAAAAAAAAAAGAAGATAAATAATCAACAAAAAGATGAAAAATCAACATTAAAAACACGTTTACGATCTATCAAAATCAGAAGAACACCAAAAGTAGAACCCACAATCTCAACTTTTTAACTTACACGCTCAAAATTCTGTCATATTCATACGCAAAGGCTCTCTTTTTTTTTTTTTTGTGTCATCTGGTTATGTCTAATTCCGATTTGATGCGACATAACACATAAGCCTCCAACAAAAAATCTTTATAAGGTCAATATATCCCAAAATCTAAGTAAACAATTTATATCAAATATTATAAGGCAATATATAAGAGAATCTCTAACGGTAGTGTCTGAAAAGTGTCTAAAAATTAAAAAAATAAAATAATAATAAAAAAGTAAGAAAGAGAGTAGACACGTTTCTAGTTTAAAAACTGTATCTCCACTTGTTTTTATATTATTGGCCAAATTCTCTCTTTATAATTTATAATTTAAATAAATAACTTATTTATTATAAAATGATTAAAATAATATTTTTAGACACTCACAGTGTCTTGAAAGATGGGGATGGTACTCTATAAAAAGAAAGATGACTAATGAATAGTATTAATTAATCTTGTATTTATTCATATCCCTTATTGACAGATCCGTTTTTAGGTCATGAGGTCGTGTTAAATCGCCTTCAGCAAATGGGAATTATTTTTCTAGATTCTCTTTATTTTTATGTTTTATTAACACATTCATTTTTCTTCATAACTTTGATCGTAAATTGCATGATCATGAGATAACATACTCGTAATACATCGAGGAGAGTAAATATATACTATAAGATTAGAAATATTCGATCTCGTGAACCTCATAAACCTGAACTTGTATCAATGTTTATATTAATTGTGCATGGCGTTAAAAGGATGACGTATAGGTGATGACGCAGAGGAGATTCCTCTAAGAGAGTTCGAACTTTAAACTCTAATAAAAGAAAGCATGTGGTACAAAACTCGAAAGGCATGATGAGACCATAGGACGTCCATGTTTTAGCATCTATCATTTTTTTTCCGTCAACGCACCTGTATAGACGTATACATATAATTAAATGTATGGTTTAATAATCTGGGGATCCATTTTCTGGTTGAGGTTCAATGTATCAAATAGTCTTGATAAAGGATATATGTGATATGATATATTCCCTCTAAAGAAGCATCATAATCAAACTTCAAATTCAAAAGAGCTCCACATCAATATTTTTCTTTTGATTAATTAATGGTTAGCAAGTACTGACTCAGTCAATTCAGAATCCTGAATCTAATAAACCATTATTAAGTTCGAACTTCCAGTTGTTACATTTTATACATTTTGGTGTTATAATAATAAAGCAATGCATTTCCAGCCTCTTAAATTTATGCCTAAAATAATAAGAAGAGTCCAACTAAATATCAAATCATTTAATTATATGGCTTGACTAGTTTAAACACAGCGGTTGCGGTTACGGTTGTGGGAGTTTGCGGAAGCGGACGATTGTAGTTTCAAGCGTTATTTAGCGTTTTGACCGACTGGTTTAGCGGTTAAAAATGGGTGCGTTTGCGGGAGATTTACGACTGGTTAATCAGCGGATACGATAGCGGTTAAACCAAAATTTACCAAAATAAATTCAATATATGATTATAAAAAAAGTATAAAAACACCAAAAACTATATATAATTATGAAAAATTATAAAACTTTTAAACATGATTAATGATTAGAAACCATAAATTTTATATTGAAAACAAAAATAATTATTAATATTAGAAGTCTACAGTTGACAATGTGAAAAGATTAGTAAAAGTCTACCACTAACCGTAAAAAATGAAATTTTAATTTCGAAGTAAATGTAATGCCTGTTGCCTAAACTCGGACACTATGTGGTTGACTTTGATTGGTCGGAATATGATTTCCGAAAAGCAACAATTTTCAAAGCTTTGTGAAGAAAAATTAAACTATAGAAAGTAAATTATATACATCGACAATAATGGAAACATATGAAATTTATTAAGGAACCAAAATCAAAGATGACCGGCGATGATTAAGGTAATAAAAATCAAAGCTCAACACAACCGACACCCTTGGCAGGAAATTCTAAGACATGGTAAGAGTCCCACTTTCATTATTATTCTCTTTTCTTTGTCAAATTTTGCAACACAAAACACGTTTAGAGCCAATGTCAACATCAGGGTTTAATTAACAGTATCACAAAGTATGAGGTTTAAGCCTCTCTAGAAGACCCTAAACGCCGGTTTTATCGTTGAAGAGAAGCGAGAGGTAAGTGTTTGTGTAGCAAATGCTTGAATCTGCTTCTTGGCATCTACAAGATATCAAATAACATAAACAGTCATATAATCAAAGATTGCATCATTGGCATGAGTAGTAGATTGAGAAATAGTTTTTGTACTTTTTTGGTATTTGGTGAATCCAACGATGTTTGCAACAGTAAGAGAGTCAAGCAAACTCCAATAACCAGAACATAATCAGGTTCGAATCTTATAACAGAGAATATCACAAGAATGATCCAAGCAGATGCCTAAATAAAAAGTAACATATAATGGTTGATTTAAAAAAAAAAAAAAAAATAGAGGTTACATAACAGTTTCAATATACATTGGTGTGACAAATGAAACATATAGATACAACTTAATTACATAGAGGAACAAAGTCCACCAGAATAACGATGAATCTTTCTTGTTCAAACGAGCCAATGACTGCAACAAGAACCGAAACATCAAACTCGGAGTGATTCTAAGGAATATTGGAAACTGAATTATATGAAGACAACAAAAAGTAAAAGATTATACATGTTGGCAAAGAGATTCAAATGTACATACACTCTCACGAATTTCAGTAACTTCATTCCACCATGGAAGCCCGACTAAGATACGGCCACTTATGTTCAGAACAACCCAAAAATAAAGGAGCAGCTAAAACAACAGTGACCACAAAGATGATAACAAAAAGATTCACAAATATAGCAGAGAGTACATAAAATGGCAATGCTGCAGCATACAGAACAAGAGAGCATATATTTGATCAGCCTTCTCTTGAAACGCATCAAAAAAGATTATTAAAAGAATCACCTTGAAGAGCACATGGTTCAAACATGTTCTTGGATTAGCATAGTTTTCTCATCAGCAGCATGTAAAATAACAAGAATATATCGAAATGTTTGACATTTTTTTGTTTGTTTGTAACGATTTTTGAAGTGTTTCTCTTAATTAATTAAGTTGTTGTGAAAAACGAGACCTTTGTAGATGATAGAGATTACTCCATCTGTTGTACGGTATGGTTTCAATATCTTGTAAAATTAATTAGCAAATGATATTTATTTCAATTGTAGCAGGGGAATTAACATGTTCTATATATCCCAGAAATCAATCATATAAATAGAAAGACCGTAACGGCCGTCTGATCTCCTACTTACACGTGTACGTTCCAGATTTCACAATCGTAACCAATCCAAGCGCCTATATTAAGAGCATGTGCAATGGGGATTTCTCACAAAAGTCTTTCGAACAAAATAAAAATAATAAAATAATAGATAATATTATATAATTATGAGAATCTCTCAAAAAAAAGTGATGAGAATCTCTCAAGTGAGAGACTTTCTCTATATTTTTTAGAGACTCACATAAAATAATAATACTTTATTATTTCTTTTTTGCATGAGAGATTTGGGTGAGAGACTCCCGACTTCACCTGCTCTAACCCTGTTTTAGCCCATTCTCATCAGTAAACACATCACATATCCATATCCCTCTAAATCAATCCTCTCAGCAAATCACGTGCTAGCTTCTCACAGAGCATTAACATCTAAACTTAATTTGTTCACACTGAGACTCAATTCACATATACAGAGAATCAGACTAGTAATGCCTTAAAAAGAACAAAAAAATACGGATAATAAAAGAAGTGCATTGTTTTTTTCGGCTCTTAAAGTAGGAAGGCAGCAGCCAAAGCCAAAAGCCAGTAGCAGTACATCAGAGTTGTTACAAAAAGGATAAATAAAAGAAACAGAACTTAAAAGGATAAAATCATAGTTATTCTTAACTTACCAAGGAGTCTCCACACCCATATCTCTTATTTTGCCGTCTCCTTGTCTTCAAAGCTGCTTTTGCACCTCACCAGACTCTTGTTCAGCTTTGGTTCTTTGCTAGAACCTTCTCTTATCTCTCTTTGTTTCTCGTACAAAAAATTCAGCCTATCTTGTTTCACAGTGGATTTTCTTGCCATCTCCTTTGTCTTGAAAGAAGGCTTCTTGTTCAGTCCAGCTTTGGCTTTTTTGTTGGACGATTCACCTCTCATCTCTTTCTTCAACATATTTGGTAGCCCATTTTGGAGAGATAACAGCTCGTTGATCCGTGATAGAGGCGCTCTAACGTCGAATCCCTGCTCCTCTAGCATGACAAATGTCTCTTTGTAGACATCTAGTTTGCTTCTTGGAGTGTCCTCACCCATATCATCTACTGTCTTTACACATTTGATAAAAGCTCCAGTCAGACCGGCTGCAATCCCTTCACGAAAAAGTTCACACGAGTAAGCCAATGATGGGAAGTGCGGACGTTGTGGTGTTCTTTTGTAGACCTCATCAGACTCATACTCTTTCCACGAAGGTAACGTCTTCGTAAAAGGTAAAACATTATCCTCAGCTGATCCTCTAGGAGCTGAACATCAACACAAAACAATGAGAATTTCTAAGGTGTATCTAGTGGTAGTCGTATCAATGCAAGCCTCATCTTATGAATAAGATTTAGCCCAAGGAAACAATACTTATGACTACTCCAATATAATATGAGAGAGTTTAAGACACACCTGCAGTCTTGTTGAGATCTGGGCGGTGCTCTTGTTCTACTCTTCTCCTCTTACCACGGCCACTGGTCTCTGTCTCAACCATCTGTTCATGAAAACACAAATTAAGGAGAGCCATCTCAAAAAGATCAAAGTACAATCATGAGGATTACGTTACCTTCTCATCAGTTGGCTCATCATCATCAGCCTTATGATCAACATCATTATCTAATATAAGCAAGCCCCTCTCCTTCATTAGCGCAAGTGTCCTCAACGGCACAACTTCCCAAGTGATTCTATAAGGTTTGCCCTCTGTTGGACCAGGTAAAGAAACACGCTACGTTAGAGATCGATTTCAAGGATTAATTGTAAAAGAATCCACTGGCAGAGTTAAGTTATGACTCTCAAGAATTACCTTTTATTGCAAGATTAATCTCATCATATCTGCATGTTTCAGCTAATGACAGTTCCCTTTTCTGCAAAATCATCAAACATATTAAGGAGGAATTGAAGAATCAAACATAACTTTAGAGTGTTCAAAAATAATATTATATATGCCAACGATAGAGGTCAACGTTATGAGAATCAAGTGTACCTAAAGTTATAGAGGTCGGGAAAAGAGAGTGCAAAATCACATCTACTGATAAAATCGAAGAAATAACTTTACCTTCTCTTGGGTTGTTGAATCGTTGTTTCCCAAGTCGGAGCCTACTTCAGTTTCACTTTTTTATCCTTCTCCATAGTCGACAGAAACCCTAAAATTGAAAGACACACAGGTCTTCTTCCGAAACCTAAATCTGGGAGTTAAAACGAAACCCCCGAGGCCGACAACAACAAAAGGAAAAAAGAAAAAAAAATGGAAGCATTCTAAAGTAAATAATTTGGAAACATATGATTTTTTTTTTTTTTTTTTTTTGGGTTGGCTGTATAAATCACCATATACTTATAGCACTAAAGTGGAATCTCCCCAAACTATTAACCTCTTCACTATACACCCCAATTTATTAATTTCTTAATAATTCCACATATCTAATTAAATCCTTAATTACGTTTACTAAACCGTTAATTGCGTTTACTATACCACGTTTAGACTAATTTATTTTTAAAACGTTGACCACACTCAAATAAGGCCCTCTTCTTAGAGAGAAAGAGGGTTTCAATTCTAATCTCATCAACAAATTTGGCTACTGATTCCTGCACTTCATACTCATCACGCTCCAATACATCTTCACTCTCCTTTTCCTTCTTTTTACCTTTTCTAGTCTTGTTTTCCCCATTATCTTCACGTTCTTCTTCATCTGCAATCTCATTATCACTCTCTTCATTACTAGATTCATCACTCCCTTTGTCACCCTCCTCATCACGTCCTTTGTCACCCTCCTCATCACGTCTTTTGTCACTCTCTTCATCACTAGACTCATCACTCTCATTATAAAGCATATCCTCTGGATCAATTTCTACTTCGTCACTATGAAACCGAATTTGCAAATTACTAACTCACAACAACACTTATGACTCTAATAGCAAAATCATATATATATAACAACACTTACGTAATTTCTTTTCGGAGTTGCCACAATCCCTACGTTTTCCTTAAATTCCTTTAATAAGTTGCTGCAATCCCTATTGAACAGAGAAGATACACTAGAAATCAAGGTGATGATGAAAATTATGTTAGATGAAAACACTAGAAACCGAATGACGTTTTCAGAGCATGATCATGAAGAGCTAAGAAAACTAGTTAAGTAGATGAATTTTAACTAGTATATGTAAACATTAAAACCCAGAATCCAAAAACAAAAAAAACGTTGACGTAACTATCTCAAGCATATTCATAGATAGTCAAACAATTGCAATGAAACATTAAAGAAAATCAATGCAGAGAAACCAATCAGACCTGGAGAAAAATCACGGCGATGACTCTAATCTCTAAAACTTCCGAAGTTGGCTTATTGGCTTTAACAGCAACGAACCAAAACGAGAAGAAATGAATCAAAACGATTTGACAAAAGAAATATTTAGGGTTTAATTTGAAACCCTCTTTCTCACTAAGAAGGTCTAATTAAAGTGTGGTCAACGTTTTACAAGTAGATTAATCTAAACGTGGTACAGTGAAACGCGATTAATGGTTTAGTAAACGTCATTAAAAATTTAATTAGATATGTGGAATTATTAAGAAATTAATAAACTGGGGTGTATAGTGAAGAGGTTAATAGTTTGGGGGGATTCCACTTTAGTGCTATAAGTATGGGGTGATTTATACAGCCAACCCTTTTTTTTTTGGTATTTCTTAACTTAATTAAAAAACCATAAAGAATGTGAATGTTGTGTTGGTTCTACTTCTTTTTTTCTCTACCTAGAAGCCTTATTATATAGTAAGGTAATTGTCATCCTTCTTAAACGAGATTGTGTTTGATCGAGTTGTTAAAAAATGAGGATAATTAAGACGATATTCTAACATTAATTACCATCTAAAATTTATTTCCTAGTATTCAAAACACTCCAGCTAGCGAGTTTTGGTGTTTACATGTTATATTCCCACAATTTCATCAAAATTCATTTTAAGTGTTTTCATGCTTGGTCATTTTAAGTCCTGGGGTGAATTTTAAAGACAATATCGGTCAATCTAAGACATATCCTAGAGTGAACTTATGGCTACCAGTCGCACTTTTGATATGACTTACATGGGCAGAACTACGTGGCAAGGGGCCTATATATATATTTTATAAGTTCTCAAAATTTCTTTATATTTTGAGCGTGTTACATCGCCTTCAGCAAATGGAAATTATTTTTCTAGATTCTCTTTATTTTTATGTTTTATTAACACATTCATTTTTATTCATAACTTTGATCGTAAATTGCTTGATCATGAGATAACAATCTCCTAATACATCGAGGAGAGTAAATAATAATATACATAAAGATTAGAAAAATTCAATCTCGTGAACCTCATAAACCTGAAATTGTTAATTATAAATATTTTGTTGTGCATGGCGCTAAAAGGATGACGTATAGATGATGACGCAGAGGAGATTCCAACTTTAAACTTTAATAAAACAAAGCATGTGGTACATTGAGGTGCAAAATCCACCAGAATAACGATGAATCTTTCTTGTTCAAACGAGCCAATGACTGCAACAAAAACCGAAAGATGAGATATCAAACATCGAGAGATGAAATGTGGTAAGAACATAGCTTGATGTTGAAGAATTGTGCAGACATTTAGATTCAACTGCCGACAAACAATTCATACATGTGAGATTTTGGAAAATGTGAACCAAGTAAAGAGACAAATAATTCTCTCGTTACTTGTTTTACATTTTCGATCGTGAGATATTCCGATAAAAGCACACAATTTGCTATCCTTTCTCCGAATCTCAGATCCCAGAGCTTAATTCCTAAACTCTCTCTGTTTTACTGTTACAGAGTCCCGATGATGATTGATTGGTATGATAATCGGTTTCTTTGGGCTTTCTTAGGCCCAAATCGAGAGAAAAATAATTGAACATTTTCTAAAAAAATGTACCTAACTTAGCTCTTTGTAGATTTAGTTGGACAAACTAAGAAAATTCAAAGAAAGTTAAAAAGGACTTTTGGAAAATGTGGCGTGAGACATTTCTACCGACACCTGAGAAGAAGTGACTGTATATTCTACTGAAAGGGAAAGCAATTGGGTCTGCGATGGAGCCCACGAATGTTCACTATGCACCATGGAATTGGTTCATATGGCCCATTATGAGATTTATGGGCCCAAATCAGATGGCGCGTGTATCTCACGGTTCTTCTTCACCCAGGTAGAACTACTAATGCGGTGTCAAATCTGTCGTTCTCAAAAGAAAATAGAAATCTCCATTTTTCACGTGATTAATTTTCTTGTTTATTACTAATTTACTATTATTTATTTTTCTGTAAAGTCTTACAATAATAATTATTGGAAATTAAGCACATGGAAGTTACCTAACGTCCTTTTTAATTTCAGAAACCTGCAATTTTATTCAGATACAATTATTTTTAAATTTGAGGGAAAGGTTGAAATTATTAAGTGCCTCACGATGCACGATGCAGTATGAAAAGTAACAAGAATAGAAAATTTTGATTTTTTAAAGTGTTTCTCTTTAGTTATGAAAAAAAATGAGATCTTTGTAGATAGAGATTACTCCATCTCTGATAATTCCACGGTTTGGTTTCAGTATCTTGTAAACTAAATTAGCAAATGATTTACTTGTGACTAGGAAAAAAAAGTTTTATATGAAATTTATCTTTTCATATATATATACAAGATTACTATCTTAATTCAGTATACTTCTAACTTCTATTCTTTTTTTCTTTTTCATTGTAAAATGAGTTTTTTCATGTATATTAAAACCAATGTTCAAGAAAGTGGTAGGCGCTTAAAGGGCGGTGACCTAGTGTCTAGCGCCTAGAACGCATAATCGGGGCCTAAACGATTTTTAGACGGTTTAAACGTTTATAACATAAAACATTATATATATGATATTATATATAAAGTTATATCAAATATCTATATAAAAATTATGAAATTATAAACAAAAACTAGATAAAGTATTTATTTATATTTATATTAAACAATATATGAATATTTATAACTATAGATATATAAATAAAATTTAATTGAAATTGAAAAAATACATTAAACAAGATCTTTGTAATTTTAGGCGGTAAAGGCGGTTATCTAGACGTGACATAAGAGTTTAGTGCCTAGTTAAGGATTAGGCGACCGCTTAGACCGTTTTTTAGAACACAGATTAAAACACACACAAAAAAAAGAGAAAAAAAAAAAAATAGATTAAAATACCAAAAAGAGGACTAGGGAAGTGTACGATGCACCTCGTAGCAGGGAATAACATGTTCTACAAAACACCGTAGCTGCTTCTAGCGTTTTCTCCGTATCCGTTTGATTTAAATTTCCCCGTTACGGTCCC
Organism: Arabidopsis lyrata subsp. lyrata; assembly: GCF_000004255.2. NCBI lineage: Eukaryota > Viridiplantae > Streptophyta > Magnoliopsida > Brassicales > Brassicaceae > Arabidopsis > Arabidopsis lyrata. Next base: position 22,936,774 of record NW_003302552.1, on the reverse strand, counting down.
ACTTTCCAGAACTTTCACGGTTTCACCAAACGCCAATCACCACCGTCTGTTCTCCTACTTACACTTGTACGTTCCAGATTTCACGATCGAAACCTATCCAAGCGCCTATATTAACCCCGTTTCGCCCGCTACCTAAGTCCTCATCAGCAAACACAAGCACATAACTAGATAAACTCTTCTTCTCTCATCACATTTTTCGCTAAATCCTCTCAGCAAATCACGTGCTAATCACATGGCTCCGGGGCTTACTCCAACCGCCGATGCCGAATCCACCGTGATGATAACAAAACCGTTACTACCATCAGTCCAAGACAGCGATCGAGCTTACGTGACGTTTCTTGCCGGAAACGGTGATTACGTGAAAGGAGTTGTTGGTTTAGCCAAAGGTTTAAGGAAAGTCAAATCGGCTTATCCACTCGTTGTGGCGATATTACCGGACGTGCCGGAGGAGCACCGTCGTATACTTATGGAACAAGGATGCATTGTTCGTGAAATTGAACCCGTTTACCCACCCGAGAACCAAACTCAGTTCGCCATGGCTTATTACGTCATCAACTACTCTAAACTCCGTATCTGGAAGGTACATATAATACGCTGTCGTTTACTACTCCTTTGTTGTGTTTTTTTTCAATACGTCATCGTTTACTTCCCTTTGAAAAAGTGGTTAATGCTCTGTTTTTTTTTGTGTGTTATGTGCAGTTTGTGGAGTATAGTAAAATGATATATTTAGATGGAGACATTCAAGTTTACGAAAACATCGATCACTTGTTTGATCTACCAGATGGCTATTTCTACGCGGTGATGGATTGTTTCTGCGAGAAAACATGGAGCCACACGCCGCAATACAAGATTGGATATTGCCAACAATGCCGCGATAAAGTCCAGTGGCCAAAGGCGGAGCTTGGAGAGCCTCCGGCTCTTTACTTCAACGCCGGAATGTTCTTGTTCGAGCCTAACCTTGAGACTTACGAGGACCTACTAAGAACCCTTAAAATCACTCCTCCGACTCCTTTTGCTGAACAGGTAATGACAAAATCAAAACTTAGAGTGGCCTTTCTCTGTTATGCTCTGTTTTCATCTGTTTTAAGTTGTGGATTTGATTGCGCAGGATTTTCTAAACATGTACTTCAAGAAAATCTACAAGCCGATTCCTTTAGTGTACAACCTCGTCCTTGCGATGTTATGGCGTCATCCAGAAAATGTAGAGCTTGGGAAAGTCAAGGTGGTTCACTACTGTGCAGCGGTGAGTTATTAATTTTAGTCACGGTTTTGTTTACCCAAGACAATAAATTTCGTTTCGAGTTCTGAAATTTTCTGGTTGTCTGTTTCTCTTTTACAGGGTTCGAAGCCGTGGAGATACACAGGGAAAGAAGCGAACATGGACAGGGAAGACATAAAAATGTTAGTGAAGAAATGGTGGGACATTTACAACGATGAATCCTTGGATTACAAGAAACCTGTAGCCGTTGTGGGCACAGAGGCCGATCCCGTGAATCTGAAGCCGTTTATCACCGCTCTTACTGAAGCTGGCCGGGTCAACTACGTGACTGCACCGTCCGCTGCTTGAATGGGAGTTATAAATGTCGGTGAATTAGGTAGTTTTTTTTTCTCTGGGCAGTAAATCGTTTCGGGGGTTGTGTCCGGTCGACAACCACTCATACTGTCTCTGGTTTCAAATGCTTTGGACGTTGACATGTGATTTGTCTTACCTTTTTATAAAATTTGTCTATAATGTGTGCTTTCCTGAATTTTTGAGTGTATCTTCGAATCTCAAGTTTGAATGACAAAATAAATAATAAAAAAAAAACGGGTCAGCTTTTGGTTCAACTTTTGTTTCGAAAGATGCTCCAATGAAAAGAAGACGTAAAAATGATATACTCAAATTCAGGAAGAAAAGGAGAGGAGTAAACAAGTTATTTATGGGAAAATACAAACTGTGAAATGATCTCTGCGTTTGAGATAAGCGACGAAGAAGAATATAATAATAAATCTTTTAGTACTAGCGAAACAGACCTCTTTCTTTGATTTATAAACCAAACAAGCAAAAGAGAAATCTGGCTAACCTCCCATCTATGCCTGCGATACATACATTTAAGTGTTTCAGACTCGGACTATAAACCATAACTGGATTTGTTAAAAGAGAAAGTAGCTAGTAGTGGATACCTTGTTTGCGATGTTGTTGGAGAGCCAGTCAAGTCCCTCATAGAGCCCTTCTCCTGAGGTGGCACATGTGCTCTGAATGTACCTGTTATTACAATGATCACATGAAGTTATATGGCTCACACATGTCAAGGCTTTTTAAACTGTAGATCGAGAGAGCTAGTTTTTGTGTGTTTCGCTCACCAGTGTCGTTGGCGAAGAGAGTGAAGCCCAAGCTTGTCAGTTATCTCAGCAGCGTTCATCGCGTTGGGAAGATCTTGCTTGTTAGCAAATACAAGTAGAACTGCATCCCTCAATTCATCCTGCCAAAATACACATCACAAAGTCAAAACCAAATTGGTTCTTAAGTATACCTAAGTATAGAGGGAAGTGTTGAGTTAAATACCTCATTCAGCATCCTGTGAAGCTCATCCCTGGCTTCAACAACACGGTCACGATCATTGCTGTCCACAACAAAGATAAGTCCCTGAGTGTTCTGGAAGTAATGTCTCCACAATGGACGGATCTGGGCGAGTAAGAAGGATGTAATTAAATTAGTAAAGAGTTTGATCAATTCTACCAGCTCACAACCCAAATGGGGCAACATAGACGCAGAGAAAAAAGAAGTAATATGGGATTGTTAGCCAGACAACGACATCTCATTGAGAATCAAAGAATGTTCAGAATTCCAGCTGAGTTGATTTAGCTTATAAATTGTAGAGTGTGGGTACAAGAATATAATACCAACACTGAACCTAATAAGCAAACCCTTTTTGAACAGATGACATCATAAATGGATGATCGACTACAAACAATGGTTACAAAATGCAGAATTAAGAAAAACCATGGAATAATAGATACCTTGTCTTGACCCCCGACATCCCACACGGTGAAGCTGATGTTCTTGTATTCAACAGTCTCAACATTGAACCCTAAAAACAAAGAGGAACCGTGATGATGACTTGATGTAACCGAAATATCAGCTTGTCATACAAAACAAGTGTAACATTCAACAGTAAATCGCATCCATCATACAAACTACAGAGGTGGATAAAAATACATGTGAGAAGAAGAAAGTTACAACTCACCAATGGTTGGAATAGTGGTGACGATCTCTCCAAGTTTGAGCTTGTACAGGATAGTCGTCTTACCAGCAGCATCGAGACCAACCATCAGAATACGCATCTCTTTCTTCGCAAAGAGCTTGCTGAACAACTTACCGAAGGACAAACCCATTTTTTCAAGCCTGTTCACAAAAACACATTAAAACTCACAATTACACGCAACTGAATAATCATCGACCTAGCAGCAGAGGTAACAAGACCATTATGGACCTACGATTACAAAATCGTATCGAATCTCATTCATATCCTCAAATCTAAATCAAATCAAGATCTTAGATCTATAATTCCGCAGAATCATCAAGTATTAGACCTGATTACACTAGAACAACCTGATCTGGAAAAAAATCAACCAATATCACTTTGAATTCCCACCACGCAGATACAGATCCAGCATTACAAACTAGTGAATCACAAGAAAGCAAATCCACTCATAATAGAAAACAGAAGAAACGCAACAGATCTGAAAACGACGAGCCAATGAACAAAGCACGGATCCAGAGATCGCGAGAAAGGAATTCGACCAGAAGAATCAGTGATTCGAGAGAGATAGAGAAGGAATCAACGTACCGGAGAAACTACGCCGCACGAGATCTAAGCTCTCTCCTTAACGCCGATGGTCCGTCCAAAGAAATGGCCTTCGAACGTTTCACGATGATTTTTGTTTTGTGAGACACAAAAAATCTCTACTTATAAATCCAGTGAGCGTTAAAAATACGTCGAATATATGTTTTAATTAAATACGACTATTAATCATTTCTGCAATTTTTTTATTATGGGTCAACCCAATTCGGCCCATTTAACCAATCTAAAATGTTATCTTCTTAGGCCTTATGGGCTTTGCGACGAAGAAGTTCAGCTTCTATTTTTCACTCACCCTATTGAAATAAAACGACGTCGTAAGAAATCATTGGTCTGGTTTTAATAAACCGAGTCTAAATTAACCAGCCAAACCGGGTTTGTTGCCAAGCTTTCGTAAGGATGAATCATATCCATTCATTGTTCTCGAATTGGTCGGTCCTTATGTCTGAATCAATTGCGTACAAAAGTTAATTTAATTAATGGTAATGATTTAAGCGTTTAATTTATCTTTTTCAAGTCAAACTATGAGACATTATTACAATCTTGGGGCTCAGAAATTTCCTATACGTTTTTTTCTTTTTAGGTACTTCAATCAAAATGATGTCATATGATAATGTTATGGTGAAGAGTGAAATTATATTGGCTGTTTAAAATGAGGGATTGAAAAAGAAGTGAGACATGATAATGAAAAGACCCTACCACATCCACAAGCATTATATAGTATTTTTAGACATTGGATGTCTAGCCTTCATGCATCCATTTTCATACTTTATTGTATAAGTGGACGACAAAATATATCTTACATCCAAATTTTTCTAAATTTAACTTGAGAATCAAATCGAAAACTCTAGATGTTTTTTTTTTCTTCTTCGTTTTAAATATGTAATGTAAGAATTGTATATTTTAATAACGGGTTAGGGTTTTTACTAGATATATATATATATATATATATATATATATATATATACATGGAAATGAAAACAACAATAATACAGATCATATATATGAAGTTTTCGGATATCAAATAATGTCAAAATTCCTTATAGCCGTAATAATGCATTATGCGTAGAGAGATTCTGACGCATTAACAAACAACGCACGAACGTTAAGGAGACGTCGTTTCAAATTAGGCTAATCAATTACGTTGTTTCCTCTTTTTCTTTGCATATATGTATATGTAAACATTTTTAAAAAATTTAGTTAATTTGTAGGATTAAAGTGGTTGCGCATGACATCTCACTCCTTATAGTACACGAGTGCTGACCTTGCTCGACGCTTGTTGTGTAGCAGTTTCGTTTATTGTACTTTGTATACGTTGAGATATATGGTCGTATACGATCTGATTCTGAGTTTCGATATATATGCATAATGAAGGATGATTGGTCTTGGTTTGACAAAAAAAAAGAAAAAAGGATCGGTCTTGATACTAAATTCAATCTTAATATTTTCATGATAACATTACTAAATCAAATGTTCAGGCACTTTTTATTTAAGAATTCTGTATTAAAATAACATATAGGGACCAGTATATCTATTAATTGTTCTTATTAAAAATATATCTATTAATTGTTAATTGGTGGTAGTAATCAGAAATTCAAAAAAAAAAAAAGTAGTAGTAATTCTCCAACAATAATATGTGTTGTGACAAAAAAAGGTCATGTAACAAGAATGTGAAGTGTTGTTGAAGTGAAGGGTGTCAAAGAGAAGAAAATGAGAAATGATGAAGGAAAAGGGCCTACCACTTTGATAGATGTTTAAAAAACTTTGTTATTATGGGAATAAATCGTAGTTATATTCAGAAAATAGAAGAGGAGGTTCGGCCTTTTATGGACCCATCATCCGCTTCGGCTTTATACATAGTTGGTTTTTGTCTTTTCTCACTTCAATTTTTTGCTTAATAGATATGTTTTTAATGTTTTTGTTTTCCTCGATCCCTCAATTGTCTCGAAAAAACGAAATTTTAGTGTCTTTTACTGGTTAGACTGTTGGTCTTTTAAAATGATAAGTGATATGCCATGCGTGGACGTAAGTGGATGCGTATATCATGTGTGTGTCTACATGCAAACTTCCCCTATTTTAATTGACCGATTTGGTGATTGATAAATCATGCAAGAACCTCGTATAAGTGGAAAGTGAAAACGAAGAAGCAGCCTATTTCGTATCAAAGAGGTAAAACATGTTATATATGTGTGTGTATTTGGTACTGGTGGCCAAATACAATCAAACATGCTTATTTGGAAGAAAAAAAACAACATTAAAACAAATGAGTGGTGGTTTAGTGGCAAGATTTCGATTGGGGGAAATTATTCATGTAGTTTTTTGTTTTGTTAAAGATTTATTCATGGTGAAAATGATTTATGTAATGTAGGTTTACGATAGAGATTAAATTTACATATTTTTCAACACATGTCGCATATAAGTATATAACGTACGTAAAAGATAAACTAGTCCTAAATGTATTAAAGAAAGGATTTATATTATTAATATACACTTTCTTAAAGCATTATGTGCATGCTATGACGCGATAAGGCATTAGAGAGAACCGATCGATTAAAATTCATTGACGCAAGGATATTTTCATAGATACTTGACTTTTTCAACACTTTTAATATCTATCGTTTTCAAAGTATATTGATCTTACCGATTTTCTCTACGAAGAGAAATATTGTATTTTAACAAAATGGTGTAGTGATGTTGTCATGTTATACTTTGGAGACAAATCTAATAGTGTACGCGAGTGAATTAAGAGAGAATCTTAAAAATTTTACTTGCAAGTCAAATTTGTTTACTGGCATCTCTAAGACTTTTGTAAGACTTTCTCACAATTTTATGTATTCGTATAAATTTATATTTTGTCTATAATATGTAATATACAAATTTATGATCGGGTGATAGACAAACCTAACACAAATTTCTATTCAAGATTACAAATCGTGGTTAACATATCTTCTATTATTGTTAATTGGGCTTTATATAAAACCTCCCAAAATTGAAAAACTTCACTTAATTATATGTCCGGTTTTACTGAACCGCTTCATTAAACCGTCATATAAATAAACACCAAAATGAATCTTTTAATTGATTGGTAACAAACATTATAGACGGTTAGAGCATGATTATCAGGAGGTCTAAGTATGAGATCTAAAGCAAAAATTGTCTAAAATTTAAATCAAAAACAAAAAAAAACATTGGACTCATGTCTAAAGTTAGACTTTTAGAAGTCATTTAGACACTTATATGTGTCTTCAATTGGTTGATTTGGACTCAGAGTGTCTAAATTTTAAATTTTGTATTATTTACAATTATATATATGATTTGGACTCCTAGTGTGAGTCCAACCAATAATCATGTTCTTAGAGACTTAGAGCTAGTCACCAATAAAAAATATAGCTTGCACAACTTATCATTGTTAATAACATGTACTATTGTAACTTGTTTCGATCAAATCGTACCGAGCAGTTTAAATTTGTACCCCAATTAAAAAAAGTCGTTGTTTCTTGTGCTTTGATTTTTTTTTTCCGTCTAAATGTTTCATTGATTAAAAATTCAAAAGTTCCACAAAATACAAAAAGGATCGGAAACAATCAACTACAGACAACCATTACATCTATGTAATGCATTTCTCAAATTCAAATACAGTCTGTAGCAAAAAAGGTAGCTTTGAGCTACATATGATTGCCTCGATCCTCCCTTGTGACACTTTTAGCAATAAGAGAAGCTCCACAATTAACCTTTGACTCTTCAAGCACCACTCTCCAATCTGGAATCCTACATAGAGTAAGGAGAAGTTCCACAGATTGAGCTTTAAAACTTGGCCAGGCTGCAGGAGAGTTGACAGCACCCACCAAAACATTGGACTCAAGGGCAAAAATAACATTGTGGACATGTAGGCTCAGCATACTCTCAATGGCCCAAAGGAAGCTTTGAAGATGAGCATCATCCTTAGAATCAATAAACCCAAAAGCCCTTCTGCTGTGTAAGAGAACAATACCTCTTGAATTTCTTAGCACCCACGCAGCCCCAACCAACTGTTTATCTTTATCCCAAGATGAACCAATGTTACACTTCAGCCATGGTTTAGCCGGCGGTCTCCATTTTTTAGACACAGCCACCACCTGTAACAAGTTTCTTTTTTCTTCTACTTGCTCTATTTCTTGAGCTAGAAACCACTTAGAGGAATCTTCCCCAATATTCGTGCTTTGATTTAATATTGAAATATTAAATGTATAAAGTGAAACGAATATTAAAAGCACGTATATGACTAGTAATCACTAATCAGTTACGATTTGACACATTACTTATTTTTTTAATCTACATAATAATCGACTCAGCGAAACAATTACACGAGCTGTGTCGTTTTTTAATTGCTTAATAATACTTTTGTTATCGTCTGAACTCTTTTTGAATAAACAAGGTATGGACCCATGAGGAAATTAAAGGTCCCGATACGAAGTATATGCTATTGGAGAAAAGAAAAAAATGTGGAGAAATTACGTTAGATTACATACAACGTCATTTGAAATTTGGTAGGCCGTCTATTATTAGTTCTTCGGTTACACGATAATGTAAACAAATCCATATCATCACATTAATGTTACTATTTATATATTTTAAATTAGCCAATGACTTATCTTGGTTTTCTTTTGCTCTAACAATAATGGATGGGAATCAAACTGAATATAAGTTATTTTCAAAGCTTTACAAAAATAGTGATCACTGCAGAAAATATTTTAAAATTACACTCGGATAATAAATAATCGTGGAAGTTAGTTCGGGAAATAAGGCTCACTATCGTATTGCGTCGAGTTGTCTAGAGCACATGGGTCAGACAACTCTTTCGCAATTATATATTACGTATTTGATATATATATATATATATATATATATATATATATGTAATATGTTATATGTGTAAGCCATCTATGTGAATCACACAAGTGCATATATCATCACGTATATAATATAGTATTTTTCCCTCAAACATCTTATATTTTCTATCTACACACGTAACACATCCATAGAACAATTTTCAACCTCTACAAATACACTTTTTTTATAACTACAAAATACACTTTTTCTGGGACCAATCCGAAATTATCCGTACACCACCAAAAATATTTCAAAAATACCAGCAAGACACATATATCATAAAGTTAAGATAAATGGAAAAGAGTGGGACATGCATTCCTCACGTATAATATATAGTTTTTTTTGTTGTTGTTGTTGTAATTGGCCTTTACTAATTTAATTACTCTTAAGTCTCTTATGGGTCATGTTTAAAGGAGCCAAATTAAGACTATGCGTGCGAAACCGCAGCCAAACATTTGAAAGACAACTTTTAAACGTATCTGAGTCCAAATCCTAACAAATAATTATATTAATTTAATTTAGTGAAAAGTTAATATTAAGTTAATTGAGTGAAAAAGTTAAATTAATTCTAAATTAATTGGGGGATGGGATAGTTAGGTCAAGTTTGCTTCTTAGTTCTTTAGATTCTTCTGTGTGTTTGGTCGACTTCTTACTATTGCCACATCACTGCATGATTATAAATATACATGCATAATATCTGCAGGATTTACTATTTTATTACAACTAATTAATTAAAAAATGTCTTCACATAGTTTTTTTTTTCCTTCCCCTAGTTTGCATTTTGTATTAAGTATAGTATTTCTCAAAAGTCCTAATATTGTATCAAAAACTATTTTTAGCATAAAATCTATTTCGAATCATAACTTTAGTTAAGAAAGATATGTATCAAACGATTGTTAGACAAAAAATAAACAGAAAATTACCTCAGAGCATAAATTCAGTGGACACACATATTAACAGAGTTATTAATAACTAATCAAACGAAAATGATAAGATAAGGATATCGATTGAGCAAATACGATTCCAAAAATGCAAGTTGAGTAAATTAATCATCGAAATGATAGAAAGATTGGAGTAAAGCAAAATATTAAAACCAAAAAAAGAGGAAGATATTATGAAGCATTAAAATTGGATATTTAACTAGGGGGCTAATATCCATGGGTTACCCGAACCCGCCCATAATTTTAATAGGTTTGGGTAGAATTTTTTTATCCATATATATAAATGGGTTTTAGTGGGTTATCCTATTAGGGTTATGGGTTTAATGGGTAAAACCCATTAGGGTCATGGGTTACTCATGGGTTTCATAACCAAAACTAAAAAGTAAAATTTATATATATTTATATTAATATATTATGTAAAATTTATATAAATATATGTAAAATATCTTCTTTTCTTTACAACTATATATGTAAAATATCTAAAATAACTATTAAAGTTTACATTTTACCTAAAAATAAAAGTAAAAAGTAAAATCCGATTCAGATGCATCTAAAGAAGATTCAAATGTTCTTTAAATTAAGACTATTTTTTCTTTTTTATTTGGTTTTATGATTCTTTGGATTTGTGGTTTTAAGATTTTTGGATGCTTTTCTATTTTAATATCTAGATTTTTTGAATTTATTATTTAAAAACTTTTGTTGGTTTACAATTTTATGTTATTTTTTTGGATTTTTATTATTTATATATTTTATTATACATATATATGGGTACCCATATAACCCATTAAGCCAATGGATTTCTACAATAATGGGTTTGGGTATGTAAATTCAACCCATATAAATATATGGATCGGATCAAACCCATCCATTAAACACTCGAACCCATATGAGTTTGGGTCGGGTCGGATCGGATTACCCATTTTGACACCCCTATATTTAACAGATCCAAAACAAATAACTCCAAGCAGACGCATGTCAATCTCACTCACCTTCGTTTTTTTTTAATAATTATTTTTAACCTTCTTTTTATATTGTAACGTAACCTTCTTTGTATATATATCCCGAGTTCCAAAAAATTATTCGCGGTTTTCAAGTTCTTTTGAAATAGATACGATCCAACCTTCTTAATATATCCATATACTGTATGTATGTATCTTCAATGTTAAATTTCATTTACTTTCTCGATTATTCTAATGAATTACAGTAAATTATTGTAATCAACGATTTGATTAATACAGTATTAATTACAGTAGAAGTATATTTGTACTATTTTATTAAAATTAAATCATCACTATATGTGTTCTCTTTAGTACTTATTAAGAAGGGAGTTTATTATACTTTTGACCATTATTAAAAAGAAAAATGTCGTTTAAAAAAAAAAAAATGCTCTAACAATCGCCAAATTCACGCAATTCTCTCGTCTCTCCTAAATCATCCTCTTTTTGTTTTCTTCCATTTTTTTCTGGTAATTTTTGTTTTTTTTTTTAATATTAATAAAATAATGTAATTTCATTTTTTGTTTTCTGTTTTCTGAGTAGCTCCCTTATTATATAAATGGAGATTCCTTCGTCTTCTTCTTCGTTGCCAGTTGCCACCAGACATATAACACATTGAAAGAAGCAGCTTATGTAATTCAACGACATACCACCCTAATCAAAATCTCACTCTCCCTCTCTTTCTTCATGTAAATTCTTTCCTTTTTTACATGTATCTTTCTTCATCGAGATTCGATCTTCTTCTTCTTCTCACGAACCTCCTTATTGGGTTTCCCCTGCATTCTCCTATTCTTCGCTAAACCTTGAATAAAGACATGTTCTTCGACATGGGTTTTTCCGGTTTAAAGTAGTTCAGTCTTCGTTTCCCCCTTAAACCGGGTTTGAGCTCAACCTTTTCTTCTTCTCACCGTAGAAGAACTCCAAGTGTTTGACAAATTGACTGAGAGAAACAGAGCAACTGAGTCATGGAAGAGACTTTTGTGCCGTTTGAAGGAATCAAGAATGATCTTAAAGGAAGATTGATGTGCTATAAGCAAGATTGGACTGGTGGATTCAAGGCTGGATTTAGGTACCAACTAATCTAATATATGAAATATGAATCTTCATTGACTATATAACCTCCTTTTAATTTATCGAGTATATAATCGCTTTAATTGCATAGGATTCTAGCTCCCACCACTTACATATTTTTCGCGTCTGCGATTCCTGTCATCTCATTCGGTGAACAACTGGAAAGAAGCACCGGTATGTCTGCCAAAGTTTCTACCTTTATCAAGAGATTTGCACTTTTCAGCTGAGGAATTGAAATTTTCGCAGATGGAGTTCTCACGGCTGTTCAAACCTTAGCATCTACAGCCATTTGCGGCATGATACACTCCATTATCGGAGGTCAGCCACTGCTTGTTCTCGGAGTTGCAGAGCCAACTGTGATTATGTACACATTCATGTTTAACTTTGCAAAGGCCAGACCTGAATTGGGACGAGACCTCTTCTTGGCGTGGTCTGGATGGTGAGTTTTGTTTTTTTCTTCTTAAAAGAGTGATCAGGGTGTTGAAAACACTGTGAAACTGTTTGAAATCTCTGTGTAGGGTTTGTGTTTGGACTGCTTTGATGCTGTTTGTGTTGGCTATATGTGGAGCTTGTTCCATCATCAATAGGTTCACTCGAGTAGCTGGAGAATTGTTTGGACTTCTTATTGCTATGCTCTTCATGCAACAAGCCATCAAAGTAGGGAACCCTTTTGAGCAAGATTCCGAATTTTCGATATTTTAAGAAACTGTGGATTTCTTAATCTTTCTAACGCATTCATCATTCAGGGGCTAGTCGATGAATTCCGCATTCCTGAACGAGAAAATCAGAAGCTGAAGGAGTTCTTACCTTCCTGGAGGTTTGCTAATGGGATGTTTGCTCTGGTTCTCTCCTTTGGCCTTCTTCTGACTGGACTTAGAAGCAGAAAAGCCAGATCATGGCGGTACGGAACTGGTAAGTGAAACAACATCTTTATCTCATGAGCTGGATTCTTCTTATCAAGGGGATTCAGGCCACTTATTTATGCATTCGCGGATTCTCGAAGAAGCCTGGTGACTCAATTTGCTTATATTGCACAGGCTGGCTCAGAAGCTTAATAGCTGACTATGGTGTACCACTCATGGTGCTCGTGTGGACCGGTGTCTCTTACATTCCAGCAGGAGACGTTCCAAAAGGAATTCCCCGGCGACTTTTTAGCCCAAATCCTTGGTCCCCTGGTGCTTATGGAAACTGGACCGTAGTAAAGGTATGTCTTTTTCTTTGATCTTTTACGCATATGCACTTCTACAGACTGAATTGCTGAAACATTAAGACTTATAATGCCTAGTAACTTATAAATTTGCAGGAGATGCTTGATGTTCCAATCGTCTACATAATTGGAGCTTTCATTCCAGCATCAATGATTGCTGTGCTTTACTACTTCGACCATAGTGTTGCTTCACAGCTCGCGCAGCAGAAAGAATTCAATTTGAGAAAACCGTCTTCTTACCACTATGACTTGCTTCTTCTTGGGTTTCTGGTAAGAATTTGCAGAAAATAAAAGAATTATCTATCTGAATTTATCTTTTGGCCCCCTGGTTTATAATCAAGAATGTAAATGCAGACATTAATGTGTGGTCTACTTGGAGTCCCTCCATCAAATGGTGTCATTCCTCAATCTCCAATGCATACCAAGAGCTTAGCAACTCTTAAATATCAGGTAACATCACTCACCACGGTCTTATTCTCAGTTTTTCCTGAGTTTTGAGATTGACGTTTGCTCTCTCTCTCTCTCTGCAGTTGCTTCGTAACAGACTGGTCGCAACAGCACGAAGAAGTATCAAAACGAATGCGAGTTTGGGACAACTCTATGACAATATGCAAGAAGCTTACAATCACATGCAGACACCATTAGTATACCAGCAACCCCAAGTAAAAAACATTTCCGAACATGTTTCATTTTTTGTCAATAGAACATGAAACTGAGAGTTAGTTCTTTCCATTGGCAGGGTTTAAAAGAGCTCAAGGAATCGACAATCCAAGCTACTACATTCACCGGAAACCTCAATGCTCCAGTTGATGAAACTCTGTTCGATATAGAGAAAGAAATTGATGATTTACTACCAGTTGAAGTCAAAGAACAACGGTTAAGCAACTTGCTTCAGTCTACAATGGTAGGAGGATGCGTTGCAGCTATGCCTATCCTTAAAATGATCCCAACATCAGTCCTTTGGGGCTATTTTGCCTTCATGGCCATCGAAAGCTTACCCGGAAACCAATTCTGGGAAAGAATCTTACTTCTGTTCACCGCCCCAAGTCGCCGCTTCAAGTAATAACTAAAGTTCCAATCTTTTTCTCACATTCAACTTCAAAAAGGCTCATTTTTTTTCTCAGTTCTGTCACATTTCTATTTGTAGGGTTCTTGAAGACTACCACGCGACATTCGTGGAAACCGTTCCATTCAAGACGATTGCAATGTTCACTCTTTTCCAAACGACTTATCTCTTAATCTGCTTTGGCCTCACATGGATCCCAATCGCAGGAGTCATGTTCCCTTTAATGATCATGTTCTTAATCCCCGTACGACAATATCTCCTCCCTAGATTCTTCAAAGGAGCTCATCTTCAGGACTTGGACGCAGCAGAGTATGAAGAAGCTCCAGCTTTACCCTACAATCTCGCAGCGGTAACCAAAATCCCATTTACAAATTCAATTACTCTGTTTTCTTTTCTTTAGCTTCTTCTTATCTTACTTCAAACTCGAGCTTGAACAGGAAACGGAAATTGGATCCACAACATCGTATCCGGGAGATTTGGAGATTCTTGATGAGGTTATTACTCGAAGCAGAGGAGAGTTTAGACACACGAGTAGTCCTAAGGTCACAAGTTCAAGTTCAACTCCAGTCAATAATCGGAGTTTGTCACAAGTGTTTAGTCCAAGAGTGAGTGAAATCAGGTTGGGTCAGATGAGTCCTCGAGTCGTCGGAAATAGTCCAAAGCCGGTGAGTCGTGGGAGGAGTCCCTTGAACCAGTCGTCATCATCGAACTGAGATTATATTCAGGAAGCTTAATAAAAGATACTAAAAATCTAATGTGGATGGATTAAGAATGTTTAATTAGTTAATTAATTTGATCTTTAGCTCTTAAGAAAAAAAAAAAGGCTTCTTGAATCTTTCTTTAGTTTATGTTTTGTGTGTTTAATCCCTTTGTGGTGTTTGATCTTGAGTCTTATGTAAAATACTAAAATGTCTTACTTATTTCATAATATATGTAATGATAAGGGGCAAAATATGTAAAATTCGTTAAATATTAACGGTAATCAATCTTTTTATATGAGCTTCTGTCTCAACTGTTACGTTGATCGGTCAACATTACTTACAATTAAGAAATTACGTTTTATGGGGTCACTGAAATTTAGATAGTTTGGAACTAATATCTTGAGTTTAAAGATTTTCATACAATTTTTCTTTTTTTTTTCAAGGACAGAAATAGTTATCTACTTATCTTTCACTTTGTTAACATCTATTAAGAATAGTTATGATTTTCTCAATTATTAAAGACGTCGGAAAATAGTCTATCAAGAACTCGTAGAAGTGCAATGTCTCACACTTGGTGGCTTGTTTAAACTTATTTGAGTAATGAACTCTGGTCCTGAATGTAACATATCCTAGCTAAATAAAACCACGGAGTGTTACAAGTTTCGAATATACCACCAAAATTTTAGCTTGAAACCTCGAACACATGACTCTTAAATTACTAATATACAAAGTTATGAACTTATGATGCCCAAGAAATAACACATATACAAAAATAAATACTAGTGATCTCAAGTCTGTTCCAAATCTTTTAAGAGCTCCGTTTCAAAATAAAAACAAGCCACCCAAAAAAAATATGTATGCAAATTGCATAAGGAAGGCTTTATCCGATGAAACGATGAATTGCTCCTTTTCTTTTCATATGAAATGATGTCAAAACATTTTTTGTTGAATCGTTCATATATCATTATACTATTTCAAATTAGAGATACGGTTATGATATTTGTAATTCTTAAATTTGAAAAATGATTTTGAAAAGACCCATCGATATATACCAAAACGTATATTTATTACGGAACCTTTACGAAAAACCAAAAGGAGAACGTTCTACAAAGAGAAGGACTATTTGCGCAGGAGATCTATTTACACATGCAATGCAAGTAAACAGTACGTGAAGAAAATGCATCATGATGTTATATACATACTTTTCTTTGATTTATACATGAAAAATAATCCCATGGAAAAAGAGTGGGAAACATATGGAAAATGAAAGCCGTGAATGATTACAATTAGGAGCAAAAGCAAATTAATGCTTTTGAGCACGAAAAGAGTGGCTATCTGGTTCAAGTATAGTCTTGTCGTTCGAATAAGCACTTTGGTACTATATATATAAGACAATTCAAGGGTCAACTTCTATACCAAAATCGAACTAGACGAAGACAAAAGTTGAAGAACACGAATGTTCGATGTCAATAAGGAAAGGTGAGGCTCCAATAGTTTGAACTTCGTCATTATGAGGGAGAGTGAAAAGGAATGGTCTCTAATTATCCTTTTAAAAGTAAAAAATTAGTAGCACTTGAGTACAAATATATGTATGAGAGGTCACGAGCTAATTGAGACCGACCCTCTTGGGAAAAGAAAAAAGATTTTAATTTATTAAAGTTAGGGTTTGTATTTCTGGTGTAATCATATGATGACAAACAAACAAATACATGTGATGATATATCATATATATGATATGATTTGTTGGGTAGTGATGATTTATATCATGATTTCTAAGAACTATGGTTAAATTTGGTTTGAAGCAAGGAATCACACATTTGTACTTATGAGAGCAATCGTAATACATAGGTAACAATCGGTTCTCAATTTTTAATATTTAAGCTTTTGATTTATCTAAGATGGATTTGCGATTTTTCGTTAGAGATGCATTACAACTTTAAACATGTATACGTATAAGAGTTGTAGACTAAAGAAAAAGAAATTACCCATTTTTGCTCACTATATTCTATCGCATGTCTTATTATAGTAATTAGTTTGAGATTTCGTCTTAAATACCTAATTATGTACCACAACAAAACTTAGAAAAAAAACGTGGGTGGCTAACGAAAGAGGAGCTAATAAAGGGTACAGTCTTTCTTATATATCCTTTTATTGCTAAATTTTGTTTTTTTTTGGCATTAACCATTGACTCGATCGATAGTGAAATGTATTTTGTGTATCATTGATATTCTTGCTGTCTGCAATAATGGTAAATAATAAGTTGGCTTATGCATAGGTCACCGTCTAATCATGCAATGGAACTTTGTTTTATCTGTTTTGCGTAGACTAAAACAGAACTCTTTCGCATTCATTCCTCTCTTCCTCACCTTAAAAGCAAACCCCCACATTCTTCTACTTTACTCTTGATGTAAGGAGATTAGACATACTCGTTGACCCTTTTCTACGTGTCATTTCCCACAGTAGCTTGACCAAAACCCACTCTTATTTAGTTATTACCACGTGTGTTCTCTAATCTACGAACTATACCTTACAAATTAAAAAATGTTCGTCCAGATCGTATATAACTTAGTACTTGGTGAGTGTATATATTTTGGTCATTCCATTATTGGGCATATATATTCTAATTTTTGACCTGAAGATACTATAACACCGCAAAACCTTAATCATAATTTAGTCGTAGAAGAAAAAAGAATGTACACTAGATTTTGCGGTATTTTAATAAATATTAGATTATTTTTTCGATTATATGCTATATTTCTATGAGATTTATGGTATTTATAAAATTTACAAAAGGAAAACATACTTCTTATATAGTATTTACGTTTTTTCCGATGCTTATCTTTTGCCACTTTTAAACAAAATTTTGGCTATCTGCGAGATCAACCCTGGGAAAATTGTGCTTCCATGCCAAGTTGCCAGTGAGAGAATGATATAGAATGATATAAATACATTGAAGTTTCAACCACATAAGGATTCATCGGGGGTGCTGTACGAGCAAGGAAACAAAACCAACTTAGCTAACGTAATGGGCTTTCTATCATTAAGTTAGGGCTTCATTGCAATGTTGCCTTTCATTGTAAGACTAGGCCCATGAAATTATATATTAGAAATGTCCATTTTTTTTTTTTGGTGAATTAGAAATTTCCATTTGTTTCAAACGCAAATAAAAACTAAAAATATTTGCTTAAATTTACATTTTTTTTTAATGTTTAAACTTTAAACATTGGTGTATATACGTTTTAAGAAAACAGCAACAAAAATATTAAAAAATCAATCAATCACATTTATGTAAGCAATTACGTATGCAAAGAAAAACGTAAATCCGAATTAAAAAGTAAACATTGTGACGTGAATTTTCATATTTAGTTTCTTTAACCATAAATTTAAAGAAAACAAAGTACGTATTTTATAAGAATATAACACATGGCAATTCTACGCCGGCCCTAAAAGAAAACTAACGGTTTATGATCATCTCTGAAACCATAATTAATCCTATAACTCTACTTACCGTTATATATACTCATAAATGGAAATGACTACACATTTTTACTGTTTTATATTAACAAACTACGATACTTCATATTTAGAATCAAATAAATCTTCTAATCAGGAATAATATTTTTAAACATTTTAGTATATAGAAGTAAAATTTAGGTTCTTTAAGAACATAATAATAGTGATAATTGACACAAAAAAAAAGGTTCTTTAAGAACAATTGATAGTGATCAATTCTTAACAAGGTATACAAGTGTGAGCTAGGATCTATAACAAAAACCACTATCGGTTTACCGGCCTACGCGGATTTAATTCCCTTGACTTGGCCTTACTTCTTTTCAAATGTGACCGAGCTTTAAAGAGTAAAATAATGTTAGCATTTAAATAAATATGATGTTTTTCTTTGTTTGTAACCAAAATATTAAGATAAAACTTGAAAATACACAGATTCAGTCAAAACTTTTTATATACGATTGAAATAACGATTCTCTACCTTTCATAGATACCTACCTGATGATTCAAGACTTTCAAGTATATAAATACTTGCCTCTTGATGTTATGATCTCCAAGTATAATTTACTGTGTTCTTTGAAACCTATTTAACAATGTTGGGAAGCAAGCAAGTGCTTAATTTCTCAGTCTCTCTCTCACAAACATTTTTATTAATTCATTTACAAATTAACATATCTAAGTATCTACTTTGTCTGTCTGTATACAGAAGATTGGATGGCAAAATCGTGATTATAATAGGCGGGGCCAGTGGGATAGGAGCCGAATCCGCGAGGTTGTTCACTGACCACGGAGCTAAAGTGGTTATAGTTGACGTACAAGAAGAGTTAGGCCAAAACGTGGCCGTTTCAATCGGCAAAGATAAAGCAAGTTTTTACCGTTGTGATGTTACAAACGAGACGGAAGTAGAGAACGCCGTTAAGTTCACCATCGAAAAACATGGGAAGCTTGACGTTCTGTTTAGTAACGCCGGCGTCGTTCTTTTCAGCAAACCCGGCGTCTTGGAAACGCCGGGAAGCATCCTTGATTTGAATCTTGAACGGTTTGACCGAACAATGGCGGTCAACGTTCGTGGAGCGGCTGTGTTTATCAAACATGCGGCACGAGCCATGGTGGAGAAAGGCACGCGTGGCTCCATCGTTTGTACGACCAGCGTAACGTCGGGGATTGGTGGTCAGGGACCTCATGAATACACGACGTCGAAGCATGGGCTCGTCGGGCTGATTAAATCGGTTTGTGGCGATTTAGGGAAACATGGGATTAGAACTAACCGTTCGCGGTGGCGACGGGGATGACTAGTCACGACGAGGAGACGGCGAAGCAGACGGAGGAGTATTGCGAAGCTAAAGGGATTCTTAAAGGTGTTGTGTTGAAAGCCCTCCACCTCATATTTAAGGGGTGCAGTCTTTACCCCTAGACCACTTTAAATCAATAAATGCTATATATAATCAAAATATTTTATATTTTAACCGGTGCAACTGCACCCCTCTTCCCAACGTGGGTCCGCCCTTGTTTGTTTCCCAATCGGGATCGTTAGACCATTTCTATTGGGAGTGTCTAGGTGAGACACTCTCCAATACAACAGAATAAAAAATTAAAAAAGGAGGAGAGATGACAGAAACTGTTTCTCATTTGAGAAACTCTGAGACACCCATTTTTACAGTTGTCTTCTTCTGATTGGTTTAAATAAACAATTAAATAATAAAATAATTAAATAATAAAAAATTAATATTATTTTATTTTATTGAGTGTCTAACGTATGGAGATGTTCTTATTGCTTAAAGTGATTTATTCATATTTTAAAATATAATTTTTAAACGAATAAAAACATTATTATATATATGAACAAGTGTAATTATTACGGTGCATAATTCAGAGGTCAAACCAATTCTTGAGCCATTAAAAAAAGTGAAACTCACATGGCACGATAGAGTTGACTTTTAACATACATATACACATGTATAAATATCAACACATAATTTCTCGTAGCTATATGCTTCAAATTTTCTTAACGTCTCAACAATGTCTGGGAAAAGGCAATTTCCTCATATAGTTTTATAACAATTCTACTCAAATTTATACCCATATACACAAATGTGTGTTTTCTAATGATTTGTTGTTTTTGCAGATTGGATGGCAAAATCGTAATTATTACTGGCGGAGCAAGCGGCATTGGGGCTGAGTCCGTTCGGTTATTTACCGAACACGGCGCTCGAGTCGTGATCGTTGACGTACAAGACGAGCTTGGTCAAAACGTTGCCGTTTCTGTCGGTGAAGACAAAGCCAGTTACTACCATTGCGATGTCACGAACGAGACGGAAGTTAAAAACGCCGTTAAGTTTACCGTAGAAAAATATGGGAAGCTTGACGTTCTGTTTAGTAACGCCGGCGTTATAGAGCCGTTTGTGAGCATCCTCGATTTAAATCTCAACGAGTTAGACCGAACTGTCGCCGTTAACATCCGCGGTGCAGCTGCATTCATCAAGCATGCGGCACGTGCCATGGTGGAGAAAGGCACCCGCGGCTCCATCATTTGCACCACTAGCGTCGCGGCTGAGATCTCCGGCACGGCACCACACGGGTAAAAACTAAATAAAATTCACAACAAAAACACTTTAATTCTTTAGACAAACAAAAAATGCACTAATTAAAATCGTTTTCAAAACCCTGTAATAATAAATTGTGGATCGTTGCAACGGAGTATTATATAAGTAGCAAAGTGATCATGTTGTCACGATTTATTAACCAAAAATTTATCGTTAAAATTCGAGAAAAAAATGAATTGCTTACTAATAATAGGTACACGGCGTCGAAGCATGGGCTGTTGGGTTTGATCAAATCGGCTTCTGGTGGATTAGGAAAATATGGGATAAGAGTAAACGGCGTTGCTCCGTTTGGTGTCGCAACACCGTTAGTTTGTAATGGTTTCAAGATGGAGCCAAACGTGGTGGAGGAGAACACGTCAGCGTCAGCGAATCTAAAGGGCATTGTATTGAAAGCTCGTCACGTGGCAGAAGCTGCTCTCTTTTTAGCATCCGATGAGTCGGCTTACGTTAGCGGACAGAACCTGGCCGTTGACGGAGGTTACTCGGTGGTTAAGCAGTAGCTACTAGCTACAACGACTTGGCCACAAAGATCCCATGATGAAATGTGTTTTTTTTTTAATACTGGGTCAAAAGTTGACTTGACTTAATTGTAGAGAGACATGAGGTTGCAATTCTCCTTGAAATGTGGATGTTGTATTTTTATATGGTAACATTCATTATCCAATAAATTGCACATCTCGAGGATAATTTATCTAAACAAATACTACAAGCTTATTTGATCAATAGTGGGCTAATGGGCCTTTTCTATTCGTCTTTCTAATCTCTCTATTTTGACTATTATGACAACAGATTCCTTTTGAGCAAAAAAAAAAAAAGGGACAACAGATTCCATTATCACAATGATTTATTCAGAATGGAACTTTATTTTAGTTTTCACATTTTAAATATTGTTTTCAATGGTAGTCACAACTAGGCATTGGAATGTCGCTGTTAGAATGGGTTCTCCTGATTTATGATGCTGAGTTTCTTTTTTTTTTTTTTTTCGTCTGAATAATCATATTAAACCTTCGAAAGATACAAAGATCGGCGGAAAGAGTTAATATCCCCGATAAGATGAGTCGGCGGAAAATAGTGATATCCCCGAAGCCAAAAGCCCAAAAGAGGGAAGCTAACAAACAACCAAATACAAGACCATAAGCTAAACTTAGAAAACTAATCGATAAACCTCCAAAGATTGAATTAACTAGAAAACACAAGAATCTCAAAGGAAAAAGCCTGAACTTAAAGCTAAGGGATCGACGCACAAATGCCTTATTTGTCTTGTGGAGAGGAACCGAATCAAAACCCATGAATAGCTCCTCTCTCTGCTGAAAGAATTGATAGAGCTTTGGGTAGTATTAAACGTTCCAAACCAACCCCGAGAAGACGATAAACTCAAGTGGAAGAGATACCGCATATGATGGCAAAATAGCGACCCACGAACTCCAAACGAAGCAAATCTTGATGAGACAGAAGAACCAGCCAAGGAAGATGAGCAAAGAGCCAATGGCAAAAGGCATCGAGTCCGTCTCACCACACGAGAGATTTTCCAGGACATTCGATACAAAACACAACACCAAGGCAGAGGAACAATGGCCAGAACCGAAACTTCACTCAAACAAGATCCAACCACAGAACAGACAAAAACCCCACAAAAGTAAGACTCTGAGAATTCAAAAACAATCAGGAGGAGAAACCGCTATCCAGAGCAACTAACCCACAAACTAAGACACGAACAATAACTAAGGCCACCATCAAGCAAACCGGGGATAAACCAAACAAGCTTGACTTGAAGAGATTGAAATCAATTACCAGTCTAGAAATCAACATCACCATCCCCATATAAGAACCCACTCCGACAAGCACCATCGACCACCGCGACGGACCAGATCAGGATCTTCAATGGTAGAGCGAGACTCCGACAAAACAGCAATAGAAAACGAATCCAAGGCGAAACGGAATCTAACACAAGAGGTAGATCGAGCAAGACAACTGAAACTCCGAAAACTTTAACGGAACTACACCTTGAACCAGAGTAACTCCGCCTCCGATCTCGTCGAGAGAAGCCAAAACCACTCGAAAACTACAAAGCCGATGAGAACGAAACTAAAGAAAGAAGAAAAAACAACTAAAAACACACACGCGGCACAACGCCGGGGCTGTAAAGCCACCGGACGTTGGCCGAGAACAAGACGGCGGCTTTTAGTTTGATAGAGGAGAGAGGTGGGAGAGAATTGGGTTTTTTTGCTCCACCGACGTTCGTGATGGGGCTTTTAGTTTGATGCTGAGTTTCTATCGTCTCTGTTTTCATATAGTTTAATGTATGATTTTTTGTCTCTGTTTTCATATGATTTTGTCCTATAAAATTGAACTATATATGACTAATCGATATTAATTTACTTGTGAGTTAGTGTCTCCGTTTTTTCATATGCTTTTGTCTGGAGAGGTCACATGTTAAATAGCATGCTTGTTTGGTCTGAGAATTATTGTGTCTCTTGTATTGTGTCTTTTGCACGTTGGACGATGGTTGAAGACAAAGAAGCCACCACCACATCTTTTACTTGTGCGGACAATGACACATAATTGTCATTTCTTCTCCTTTTGTAAAATAACTTGGGTCCTAGGCAATACAAACTTTGGTCGGTCTTGGCTCTAAACTCTTGTTGGCTACTTAAGAATATGATTTTGACAGTGATCATGTTATTGATTTGTGATAAAATAATATTTCCATAGTTTAGAATATTAATTAAATAGATTTTATATTGTTGGTTTTTATAGAATAAAATTATCTATATCTATTAGTTGATGTTACTTAAGGTTATACAAATAGTAAATTAAAATTGTTTTACTTAACACAATAATATTTTATATTCTTAGAATTAAAATTTATATATTAGATTTATTTTGTAGTCAACATTTTGATAAAATCATGTCTAACTATTATTTTCTAGCATTCTAGGTAGTATTTTCATGGTTTTATATATGTTATTTATATTTTAAGCATTTAAATAGTATTTTTCATAAGTCTACACTATGTAATCTTTTGCATAATGGTATTATCAAAAAAAATATAGCTATTTGATTATACTAATAGATTGCATTATTAATTACAGCTATTACGATTAAGATATATTAATAGTTATGATTTAATTACTATTATCTAGTTTATTTGTTCTATATTAATACAAAGTCTAGCTACGATAAATACAGGGAACGGAGCATCTAGTCGCTCTTTCAAGTCTACTTGTCACTTGACTTTATAATTAATCTCTCTCTGTCTCCTTTTGAAATCCTTCAAAAATGTCGGGACTCAGGCAAGTGTGACTCCAAAGCCTTTTTTATATGTCTACTGATTTGTTTAATTTACGTGTACGTTTATATTCTATTCCGCAGATTGGATGGCAAAATCGCAATTATAACAGGCGGAGCTAGCGGGATTGGAGCCGAAGCGGTTAGGCTGTTCACGGACCACGGAGCTAAGGTGGTCATCGTTGACTTTCAAGAAGAGCTTGGTCAAAACGTAGCCGTTTCTGTCGGGAAAGACAAAGCAAGTTTTTACCGTTGCGATGTTACAAACGAAACAGAGGTAGAGAACGCCGTTAAGTTCACCGTCGAGAAATACGGAAAGCTAGACGTTCTGTTTAGTAACGCCGGCGTTATGGAACAGCCGGGAAGCTTTCTCGAATTGAATCTTGAACAGTTTGACCGAACCATGGCGGTCAACGTTCGTGGTGCAGCTGCGTTTATCAAACACGCGGCACGAGCCATGGTAGATAAAGGCACGCGTGGGTCAATCGTATGTACGACCAGCGTCGCATCGGAGATCGGTGGTCCGGGTCCTCACGCGTACACAGCGTCTAAGCACGCTCTTCTCGGGCTGATTAAATCGGCTTGTGGCGGGCTGGGGAAGTACGGGATTAGAGTCAACGGCGTCGCACCGTACGCGGTGGCGACGGCGATAAATAGCCGTGACGAGGAAACGATGAGGATGGTGGAGGAATATAGCACCGCCACGGGGATTCTCAAGGGCGTGGTGCTTAAGGCTCGCCATGTGGCTGAGGCGGCTTTGTTTCTGGCTTCGGATGATTCGGCTTACGTTAGCGGCCAGAATCTGGCTGTTGACGGTGGTTATACCGTCGTTAAGCCCATGTGAAAGGAAAGAATATTCTAAGTTTTTAAACTCCTTTGCTCTAATGTTATTAAATGGTACGATGAATGATTCCATATTAAGATTATGATATTCTATAAATCAGCACTTTTAGCCTTAACTATTTTACTTTCAACGACTTTTACACGCCATTATCTTCCTTTTTGGGTCAAATCACACCATCTAATAATCGCCTATAAAGCTACGTAAGCAATTACGTATGTACGTACTATAGACTATAGTAAATTCGAATAAATAAGGGTAACGTTATTAATATTAAACTTCTACTTGTAACTCTTTAGTGCAAACTAATTTATTGGCTTAATGGTTGTTAATTACAAAGTAGTCCACAATCAATATCAACACCAGAGACGAAGAATTTGTCGGTACAAGAAACAAAAGAGTCGAAGAAGAGAAGTAAAAAAGACAACAGAAATGTCTTGGGCTTGGCCTCATCACCAAATAAATAAATAAATGTGGTATCAAGAATATATAAGCAACAGTATGTATGTAATATAACAATTTTGATTTTTGAATAAAGCAAGTCAAAATATATAATTTTAACCCAATATATTGAAATCGTTATATCCTTCATTTGTGAGTAGTTTTGTTCCCTATATCTTTATTTTCATTTTATCTTGTCAATTTGGTTTGACCTTCACTTCACTTCACTTTTCTAGATTCTCTTTCATTTATTTGATCAATTCTTAACTTTGAAATATTAATGTATTATATATGTACGTGCATCTAGCTACATGTTATCTAACTGTCAAATTCACACGAGTAACAAACGATCACAATTCACAACAGCTGGTCGTCTCGCTTCAAAAACAACCCACCTGCCGAAAACTCCACTCCATGCATAAACAAACCTCTTAATAATTTTCAAGAACTAACCAACTGATAATTTTTTTACTTAGTAAATCATGGTATTGATCGTTTACTGGTATGACTTCATCTGCTTTGCCACAGTAGCGGCTGCAATCGTCGCGTCCCTGTGGTTTCTATTGCGCAGAGAAAGAGGCTGCTTAGGAATTGATGATACGGGCCACGTTAGCTTGCTACCACTTTATAGATCGAAGAGCCTTGGGTCGGCTCAGTTATGGACCAGTTGCTGGACAAGGTTACATCCCGGCTGGCTACTCTTCACTCGTTCCACCTCTTTTCTCTCCATGGCTGCATTATTGGCTTGGGATATCTTGAAGTGGGACGCAAGCATCTTCGTCTATTACACAGAGTGATCTTTCTTTTTATTTAGTGTTGTAACACCAAAACTCTGATTCTAATCAGATTCACTTGTTTATTCTTTGAGTTATGTTACTTGGTTTTGTAACAGATGGACCTTCATGCTTGTGATCATCTACTTTGCGGTATATCTCGTAATAGCTTACCGCTTTCCGAGTCAGAGTGTTAAATCCGGATTTTGTTTATGTTCATTGGGTTCTCTGCAGATGGGTATTGCAGCTTCAGTATATGGTTGCTTGATACATTCTAAGGAGCTAGCATTGGAAACTGGTGAAGATGTGGTTGTAGAAAAGGTCGGAGATGAGTTCCGGCAAAGATTAGAGGTTTATGGTTGTTTCATGCAGACAATTTTTCAGGTTAGTGGTCAAGACAGTGTCGTGTCCCAAGATTTTGCTTCATACACATTCGCACAATAATTCGTGTGTGTTGCAGACAAGTGCAGGAGCTGTAGTGCTGACGGACATTGTGTTTTGGTTAGTTATAGTTCCTTTCCTCTCGAATACTCGCTTCGGGTTAAACAAGGTAAGAACATTTCAGCCTCTGTTTAAATATGACTACTCAAGCATCAATTTATCGGATTAATGATTTGATGCAGTTGATGATTTGCATGCACACGGCAAACGCAGGCTTCCTCCTGCTCGAAACGGTCCTCAATAGCCTTGTAAGCAAAATTGAAATTAACTAAGACAAGAGATTTGAAGAAAAGAGCATATAGAAATTCTTTTGTTCTGATTTCAGCCGTTCCCTTGGTTTCGAATGGGATATTTCGTGCTATGGAGTTGTCTCTATATTATCTTGGTAAGCACTGATGATTTAAATTGATCCTTAACCCACAACTAAGCACAACCAACCTATTCTAATCAAATCAAACCTATCTCAGGTGGCCATATCCGTTCCTCGAGCTCGATAAGCCATGGGCTCCGATATGGTAAGCATCCTCATTAACTCTATCTAATCAACCTTATAATCGTTTTAAAGATTTGACAGATTGTGATTATACAATAACAAAACAACATATTCTCAGGTACTTAAGCATGGCAATTGTTCACATCCCTTGCTATGGAGCTTATGCCGCAGTTGTAAAAGCCAAGAACTCATGCTTCCCATATCTATTCCCAAATGCTTTTGTAAATCCCTAATTCCAATTTCCCCAAATAGAACCAAAGTTTGTAATCTCAGTAATTTACAGATTTGATTATGTGATATATCAATCAATCATGCAATGACATTCAAATAAGAGAAGCGAATTAAAGAGCATAACAATATCCATAAGAAAAACCTAGATATGAAATTCAGAACCAAACAAGTTCAACATCATAAGATCCACAACATCCAAAAACAACTTCCAAAATCAAAAAGCAGTATTCAAATTCAAAATGATAGAGATCGAGATGAAATTCATTCCTGAGCTCCTTCTTTCTGGTAAACGTAGGTGAGACCACACTTACCACAGTAGTGACGATCGAAATGGCTAGCCATGAAAGTCCCAGCACCACAGGTAGCGTTAGGGCACTCCTTCCTCAGACGCTGAACCTTACCTGAACCATCAACCTTGTAGAACTGGAGAACAGCGAGCTTGACCTTCTTGTGCTTGTGCTTGATCTTCTTAGGCTTGGTGTAGGTCTTCTTCTTCCTCTTCTTAGCACCACCACGGAGACGAAGGACAAGGTGAAGCGTTGATTCCTTCTGGATGTTGTAATCGGCTAAGGTACGTCCGTCTTCGAGCTGCTTTCCGGCGAAAATCAATCGCTGCTGATCCGGTGGGATACCTTCCTTGTCTTGGATCTTGGCCTTGACATTGTCGATGGTGTCAGAGGACTCGACCTCGAGAGTGATCGTCTTCCCCGTTAGGGTTTTCACGAAGATCTGCATCTTTTTTTGCTTTTCGCTAACCAACGGCGGAAGAAAATTTCTGGGGATCTCTTTATGTGGTGAGAAGAAATAAAAGACTAGTGGTGGAGAAACTAGGGTTTTGGAGCTCGCTTTTAAAATTACGTAACTACCCCTTTATAAATGGGTTTTAGTTACATTGGGCTACAAAGGCCTTTTAAAGAATCTAAAAAGAAAAAATAAAGTTGGAGATGCGGGGGATCGAACCCCGTGCCTCTCGCATGCAAAGCGAGCGCTCTACCATTTGAGCTACATCCCCACGATGTTAACTATCTTCTGAATCAAATATAGTATAGTAGTCTTCGTCTCTTTTCTCTCCTATAAGTCTGTCTGTCTGGGTTTCTCTGAGAAAATCATAGGAGTTGGAAACCATGGATGATAGTTGCGCCGTTTGCGCGGAGAATCTCGAATGGGTTGGTTACGGATCTTGTGGTCACAGAGAGGTTTGCTCTACTTGTGTCGTTCGTCTTCGTTTCATACTCGATGATCGTCGATGTTGTATCTGCAAAACCGAATGCCCCGTCGTCTTCGTCACAAAGGTTAGGGCTTTTTTCTTTATCTGTTCAAATGGCGAAAGATATGTTTTTTTTTTTTAAGATAGTGAGAAACTGGGGGAGACTAAAAGTTGTAAATTTGCTTACATTTCCTCTATCTGCTCTTTTCTATTGCAGGCTTTGGGTGATTATACAAAGACGATTAGTGATTTCTCCACTACTTTTCCATCAGTATTAAAGGAAGGTCGAGTAGGATCTTTCTGGTATCATGAAGAAACCAATGTTTTCTTTGATGACTTGAACCATTACACAAGGATTAAGGCAATGTGCAGACTCTCTTGCAATTCGTGTAAAGAGACAAACAAGAGTCATCCAAAGAAAGGGCCTAACCATTGTTTGCGGTTTAAGAGCGTTGAACACTTGAAAGATCATTTAAGCCATCAGCACAAACTGCATATGTGCAGTTTATGTCTTGTAGGTCGTAAGGTTAGGTTCTGAAATTACCTTATTAGGTTTAAGATTTCTCTGCTAACGATTTCTCATGAAACAAGCTCATGCTTTTGTTTTGACAGGTTTTCATTTGTGAACAAAAGTTGTTTACTAAGGCACAGCTGAACCAACATATAAGTAGTGGTGACTCGGAAGTGGATGGAAGTGAGAGTGAAAGAGGAGGTTTCACTGGTCATCCTATGTGTGAGTTCTGTAAAAGACCATTCTATGGGGATAATGAGCTATACACTCATATGTCTAGAGAGCACTACACTTGTCATATATGCCAAAGGTAATTGCTATTTGTATTTGTGAGATTTATGAATTTGATTGACCTCGAAATGATTTCATTTGCTTCGATTTGGCAATGCAGGCTGAAGCCTGGACAATATGAATATTATGGAAACTATGATGATCTGGAGGTATGAATGTAATCTTATGCTATGTTGTGGTTGCATTGGGTGTTCTGACTCTTTAACAGTACATTTCTCTCACTTGTTATTGCAACAGGTTCATTTCAGAAGTGACCATTTCCTATGTGAAGACGAAACCTGCCTTGCTAAGAAGTTCATAGTTTTCCAAATCGAAGCTGAGTTAAAAGTAAAACACCTTTTCTTTATTCCCACCGGTTGTTATGGTGACACACAATGATGTTTAAAGGATCACTTGCATTTTTTTCTAGAGGCATAATTCTATTGATCATGGAGGTAGAATGTCTCGGTCTCAACAAAGTGCATCACTACAGGCATGTATCATTTCAGAGTACAGCTCTTGCCAATTAATTATCTTTTCCATCTTTTGGTATGCTTTATTATGTTTAATACTTGGTTCTGTTTCAGATACAAGCCAGTTTCCAATACCAGAGCAGTCGTCGTGGAAGACGCCGATCATCTCTTCGTGAGCCTAATCTTGCGGTTCTGGAATCTCAAGCATCTTATGCCATTAACGACGGTAATAATCTTCTTCAACATGTGGGGCGCTATGGAGGTTCACGTCTTGGAGAATCTTCTTTTCCTCCACTCTCTGTGCCAGCAAACCAAGGCCAATCAAGATTTGGGCATAACTCGGAGAGTTTACTTAGTAACACCACGACTACTCGTCTAAGACATCAAACAAATAGAAGTGCAACTTCTGGTTCTTCTCGAGCTTGGCCAGCCCTAAACCGAGGTCCGACAGAAACATCAATTACAAGCAGTGTACAATCTTCTGGTGCTTCTGCTCAATCTCAATCTGGGCACCATGGCAGAGTTGAAATTACTAGAACTCTTGCTTCTGCAGTTCCACAGGATGCTCGTAATGAACATACCACAGTTGGTGGATGCTCATCTGGTTCTTCTCTGAGTTCCGCGAATACATCAAAGAGGAATAATCATCACTCGTCTTCAACCCCTAAAATGTCTGATACAAGATCACTGGAGCAGCCTTCTCATTCTGATTCTCCTCCAATTTCCGCTGTGAAAAATCGCAGGTCATCATCCACCAGTGCAAGTGCAGCGAACATCCAAGTAGCACAAGGTGTTTCTGATGTACAGTCTGACAATAAAAGTTTGGTTGAAAAAATACATGCCAGCCTTGGACACGATGAAGAGTTATTCATGGCCTTCAAGAATACATCTGGAAAGTATCGTCATGGTTCCATCGATGCAAGAACTTACTTGGAATATGTGAAAGGTTATGGTTTGTCTCACTTAGTTCTAGACATGGCTAGACTCTGCCCTGACCCTCAGAGGCAGAAGGAACTCATTGATACCCACAATGCCTGCTTGAAAGGAGGAAATAAAGGGAAAGCTGTGAAGGTTGAAAGTAGCAGTGACTCCAAGGGGGATAGATTTGTTGATACAGTGAGGAAGTTACAATTCTCTGACAAATCTCAGGACAAAGACAAAGACAAGGATGCATACCGTTCAGATAAAGGCAAAACAAAAGTGACGACGTTGGTGAATTCTTCATCGGCTGGAGTGGGATTAGGTGACACAGGCAAGCAACCTAAGAAAACTTCAAAGTTTCTCAGAACACGTCTAGGAGAGAAATCAATGGCTGCAGTACTAGATCTTAAGAATTCTAACCCAGAGCCTGAAGCAGAACCTAAGAACGATAACTCCAAAAGGAGCCAGAACTCTCTCGGTGGATTGCCACTTCGTGGTGCTTGGAGGAGAGGAAGTGCAAAACTCTTCCTCTAGTAAAAAGATTTTGCACAGATGAACCAAGTGTAAGGATCAAATAGTCATATTTAAGTGTTTGTGTCTTTTGATGTAATGACTAGCTTAAGTTATCAGTTATTTTATGAGCATGTGTGTTCGATCCTTGTTGATATTAAACAAAAAATCTCTCATTAAGCTTTTGAAAACGAATAATATAACACAACTAGAGAGGAGATGGAGGAATCCAGTGAGGAACCCAATCAGGAAGCACGTAAACCTTGCCATTAGGTGAATCAGCTATATCAGAGAAAGCCGAAAAAGACTTGGGATTGAAGGAACGTGGGGTTCTAGTGGCGATATCGTAAACGCCATAGCCTTCACCATAGCCTTCACCGAGGAAATAGATGGAATTAGGGTTTAGGCCCGGGAATGAGCTGGCCTTGACACAAAAAGGCTCGTTATTGCCGAGGAATATGCAGAGATCACCAATGTCTTCTGTGTAACACATGTTCATATCTTCCTCCTCTCTAAACACCATGAACAACTTTGTGCCCCCAAAATTGAATTTTACCGACCTAAGCATAAGGCTTTTAACATACCTGCTAAGGCTTTGAACATACCTGCCAAGCCAAAGGCAAAAAAGAAAGAAACACAACTTGTTCTTAATTATAACATGAAACCGTTAAAAGCAAACAAACAACTAGAAGAAAGAACCTCCTACCATTTGACTAGGAAACGTTGTCCCGAGGGAGACTCGACAAGTTGTTGTGTCCTGTAACAAGAATTCAAAAGCTGCAACTCTGAAATTGAAAACTGAGGAAGGTTGTGAAAGCGCAAGTGATGGTACTGAGGGTCGGTGGATTTTATACCACTCCAAGACCACAAGTGATGGCCTCCAGAACATGGCATGTAGAACCTTTGATCTCTCTTGGAATACATCAACTTACCTTGTTCCAAGTAACCGAATTCAAGAGTAGGTAGATAGCGGAGGTGCCCTCATCGGCTTGACCGGGCATATATATACCCACCAGAGGTCCCATGAACTTTACAGCCGCAACAAAGTCTTCTTCTTCAGGAGAAGAGGACATTGCCACTCCACTTACCAATTCAGTTTGACAAGAGTCTACATGTTGCCGAGGAGGCAGAGGGATCATCTTGGGGTTTGATTTGGAGCTCGAGGGATTGCAGTAGTCGCTGATTAGTATGGAATCCCGGGAGCTAATAAAAACTCCCCATCCATGGGAACTTCCCACCAGCCTCGACTTAGCCAACTCTTTGGAAAGTGGCTTATCACCGACGGTGAAATAATCTTCCTTGGCCGGGTCAAACATGCGGAGCTTTGTTATTGCACCGGCCTCTGGGTATTCACCACAATAGGTGACACTATACATCAAGTACGGGTTGGTGGTGGTGGAGGAGGAGAACACCCGTAGGGTGTGGCATCTCTAAGGAATAACTAGTAAGAAGTAGACATCAGAAGAGGAAGAAGAAAACAGAAAATAGAGAGACAGAGACAGAGAGAATAGATTTACCAGAGCAAGTTTGCGGAGAGATGGCCTGGAAGAGAGGCTGAGAAGCAGAGACGACATAGCTTTGCTAAAATTATTTTTGCTTAGGAAAAAATATAAATGTGAGAACTATAAAAATAAATGTAAGATTATTTACTATATATGGAGTATGCACCAAGTATTATCTTTCTCAAATTTGATCACAAGATATTTTTTTTTCCTTTGTGACAAAATTCTTCTAAACATGGAAAAGTGGAAAAAATAAAAAGAAAAGAGACATCAAATAATGAAAAATCCTTGTTTGTAATGTCTTGTGGCAATCAGTTTGGTATTAGATCTTGACTAACTCGAAAACCCTTTAGAGAAAAGATACAGAGCTATGTCGTCTCTGCTTCTAAGTCTCCCTTCCAGGCCCTTTCTCCGCAACCTTGCTCTGGTAAGTCTATCCTCTCTCTTTCTAGTTTCTGTTTTCTTCTTTCTTCTTCTTATGTCATGATACTCTTCCCTCAGAAATGCCACCACACCCTTCGGATGTTCTCCTCCTCCACCACCACCAACCCGTACTTGATGTATCGTCTCACACATTATGGAAGTTCTTTTGATGATATTAATGTAACAAGCAATATCCACTACTTTGATCCGGTCAAGGAAGATGAAGTTATTGTCCGAGACAAGGCCTTTCCCATGGAGTTGCGTAATACGAGTCTGGTTGGAATGTCCCACGGATGGGGAGTTTTCAATGTGGAGAGTGATGAACACAAAGCCCTCTATGTTAGCGACTACTGCAATCCTTGTGGCTCCAAATCAAATCCCAAAGTCATTCCTTTGCATCCCATGGGTCAACCTAATATCACCCAAAAGCGCATCATCACTAACGCCGGAATGACTTATTCACCTGATCAAAGTAAACATTTTGTAGTGGCGGCCAATTGTTTAGGACTTGAGATCAATTTCTTTAGGCCTTGTGGCAAACCAGAGTACTCTGGTTCGGGCGGCTTTAAAACCCAGTCCCACTATTTTGATCAATCAAAGGTTATGTATTCAAAGAGAGATGAAAAGTTCTACACTCCTAGTGTTGGAGGCCACTTCTTGGCTTTCTGGGACTCTTGCTTTGAGGAGATTATGACCTGCCCCAAGATGAAGGAGTTGCGGTTTTGCAACCTTCCTGAGTTGACCCAGTCTGAGTGGGAGCTCTTGGACTCATGTTCCCCACCGACTGCACACCTTGCGGAGTCTCCCTCAGGACAGCGTTTCCTAATCAAGTGGTACGCTCAGAACTACCAACCGGGCAAGATAATGACATTCTTGTGTCGCGGAACAAAGCGTTTCATGGTGTTTAGAGAGGAGGAAGATACGAACATGTGTTACACAGAGGACATTGGAGATCTCTGCATATTCCTTGGCGGTAGTGAGCCCTTCTGTGTCAAGGCAAGCTCATTCCCTGGCCTAAAACCTAACTCCATATATTTTGCAGGCGAGGGCTTTGGTGTTTACGATATCGCCACAAGAAAACCACGTTCCTTCCGTCCCAAGTCTCCCTCAGCCTTCTCTAAAACACCAGTCTTCCCTCTCTGGATCCCTCCAATGTCTCTCTAGCTAATTACTATATATATGCTCTCTGAAACTTCACTAGTTGTGTCTCTCTGGTTACTATGCTCTCTGTTCTAGAAATATCATTGGAGTGTAAGACTAATTCGTTCCAGTGAAAGACTCAATGAGCTAATATGTATCTGCAGCTGCTCCCATAACAAACATGCTGATGTACGTATATAATTTCCACAACCCCTTTCTCAATTTCGAAACACAGTTTCTCTGCCAGAACCTACAGAAACCAACCTCCTTTAGAAATGGCCTTTCTTCAGGCAAATACTAAGCTACTCTCGCGTAATCTTGTCCGTTTTCACCGTTTCTTTGCCTCTATATATATGCTCTCACTAGTTCCTCATCTACCGTCGAAGCTTCGTACCCACTTTGCATAAAAGTTTTAAAAGCATGTATTTATTAGAATTGATTCAACAGTAGGATGTATTTGGCCAAATGATCATTTAGGTAATTCTTGAATGATCAACTTAAATTCTTAGAATGGTGTATGAATGGACATTACAAAGTCTTATATAGTCTTCAAATCTTACCATTGTGAACCAGACGTTGAGTAAATCTCACTCTGATCTTTATAATTCTCGGCCTTGTAAAAACCAGGAAGCTTAGGGCGTGGGATATCAGTTGCTTCATTTAGAAGCATCATTACCACTGAGAGCATCTGTGGTCTGTCCTCTGCATCTTGTTGAACACAGAGGAGACCAACTTCTAGGCATCTTCGGACTTGGTGTTTCTGAAATGAGGATGATTCTTGTATTGCTTGTTCTATTGTCTCCTCCCAATTACCGTCATTCCATTTGGTCCATATCTGTTCATAGGAAACAGGTCATTGCTTGTTAGTTTATGAATATATGCTTTTCAATCTCAAAGGAAGTACTAATAACAAATCAGAAAACTTCTTACATAGCTAAGAAGATTTGTTCTGCAGAGTGAGTATGAGAAGGACCTATTTTCCTTCCCACTTACAATCTCAAGGAGCATCACCCCGAAGCTAAAAATATCCGACTTTGCTGAATATAACCCACTCTCTGCATACTCCGGAGACATGTAACCACTGCATAATGGAAGAACCTTTATTCAAACTTAACGGTAAAACAAAACCAATTCAGAGATACAAGTTTTGACTGCTTACTAAGTTCCAGACGGCTTTGTTGTGACAGCCTTGCTCTCGCTCCTGCTACAAATTCTTGCCAAGCCAAAATCTGATATTTTGGGGATCATATTTCTATCAAGCAAGATGTTGGCTGGTTTCAAATCCCTGTGGACAATCATAACTCGCGAACCGTCTTGCATATAGGCAAGACCGTGACAAATACCTTTAATAATCTCAAATCTCATCTGCCAGTTTAGGTCGGATGAGTTTTGGCCTCCACCTAAAACTCAGGTCAAAAAGAATATTGCGGTCAAAAAGATTGAACTAATGAGAATATACAGATGTATGTTAACTTAATAATATATATAACTCACCAAAAAGATGATGCTGGAGGCTTCCATTTTCTAGGTATTCATATATCAACACCCTCTCTCTCTCGTGAACGCTCCAACCAAGGAGCTTCACGAGATTGATATGCTGAAGGTTTGCAATTAACATCACCTCTGTTTTGAACTCAACCGTCCCCTGTCTTGAGACCTCCGACAGCCTTTTCACTGCAATTTCTTGGCCGCTAGGTAAACGTCCCTGAAACCAAAATTCCATCCATAAATTACATGGAAAACCCCAATCTCATAACAGAATGCTATGGTTAAGCTTTTGAATGAGAATTTTTCAAGTGTCAAGCTTTTAGAAGAAAAGCCAAATCAAAAATAAAAAGTATTAGCTGCGAGGTTCTTTATCAAAGGTCGCAAAAACTATTCATAAAACACTTGCTGAGAAAGGGTTGCTTTAAATCTTGAATCTTTTTATATTCATAAATCTTTTAGTAAGAAACATTCTTACATATCAATAGTCAACTGATACAAGGACCTGAAAACAAAGGGAATGAAGATTGAAGTTCTAATATTGGGAGACCTAACTCGGAGACTTGATTGAAAAGTAGGATTATAATATTGTACCTTATATACAGTACCGAAACCACCATGTCCAATCTCATTAGCATCAGAGAAGTTCTCTGTGGCTCTTAGTATTAATCCAAAATCCATGGGTGGAAGTTGCAGAGTCTCTGTTTCCTCTGCTCCAAATATGTCTTCATTACTTTGTATTATATCCATTGCAAGAGTCTCTGTTTCTTCTGCTCCAAACGTGTCTTCATTACTTTGCATTTCATCCATTGCAGTTGCTCTTGCTTGATTTTGTTTCCTTCTCCAAATACAGAGCACTAACAGAATTACAATGATGATGACGGCAGCAGTGGCTCCAAGGCTCAAACCTATTATAAGTCGACTTTTGTTTTTTGTTTTTCCTATAACCAAAATAAACAGAGAGAGTCGTAAGCGAAAGTGTGAACAACTTAGAAAATAATTGTGGAACATCATATATATACCATTGAGTCTGATATACAAATCTTGACCGGCCATGGCGTAATTTTGTAGATCGAGGAGGTCGCCGCTCCAAGTCACACAGTTTGATGATGAGGTGCCATTTTGATAGACAATCACTGTATATGCCGTGCAATGACAGTCTTTGACACACATATCTCGACAAGTTTTCAATTCGTATGGGGAGTACTGTTTGGCATCCACTGTATCCGGCAACTTCATTTTCGTGAGCTGAGAGAATCGATTGCAGTTGCAGCTCACTGGTGTTTTCCTAACACATCCTCCTGTGACGTTTCTTGAGGTCCCTGGCTCAAAACCTGTGATGCAATTACACGTTGGCGGGGACGTGTGCGCGTTGCAATAACTGTTGGCGCCACAATGGTTGTAACGGTCGCAATAAGTAAGTAATGCAGTCCATCGCAAGGTCCATTCTTGTGATCTCTGATTCCATGTTAACCAGTTCAATACTCCGTCGGGCGTCAATGTGACTATTGAGTAAAGGTCGTTGTCTTGATACACAAAAGTACTTTCACCATCTTCGTTGGTAGAATTGAAGACCAGGGGTAGGTCAGCAAATTCGATTCCATTCCAACCACCACTCCGGTACACTTTGGTGATTTCCTCTCCCTGCATTATGAGAATCCTAGGGAATTTATCACCATCCATGCCGAAGATGAAGTTTCCTTTTGCTGGATCATTTGGTGCTTTCCAGGATGCCAGATATCGACGTGACCCAAAATTTGGGACTTTGGAGGATCTGAGTTTCATATCCGGAAGTAATGTGTCTGTGGGATTATCGAAACTCTGCCACAAGTAATCTCCTGGATCCTTGTTTCTCAGCACCAAATTTCCGTTAGCCAGGAGCTCCGCCACCAGCTCCGGGGATATCTCGTTTCCTCTCCCAGTATCCCAGATGATGCGGTGGTTACTATCGAGGAGAACGATGTTAGCACCAGAGATTTCAAGAGTTGCGTTAGAGTTATAGAGAGGTATGTCTCTGTTCCCGACCCAAACGTAGGTTCTCTTAGGGATCTTCTTGTACCATATCCCAAAATACCAACGATCACCAAAACTGAAAAATCCAAGCTCGAAGACACCGCCTGGGGAAACGAGACTTGTGTTTCTTGAAACATAAAAGGAATCTGATGAATCAACAACATCAAAAGAATTCGCAAGTACAAGTATCAACAAGTAAACCACCACAGAGAATCTAAAATCCATCGGCGATTTCGATTAGGATTTTTTTTTTTTTTTTTCCTTCACAAAAACTCTGTGCCGGAGAAAGTGGCCAAATTCTCAAAGTCCACCATCGCCGACTTAAACAAACGGTATGGCGCAGACTTTAATTTTTATGTTTGAAACCCCAACTACTACTACTACTACTCTATATATCTTCTTCTTCTAAACATTGTACTTGTTTTTTCTTCAATCTATTTTTTTAAATCAGGTCGAGCGTTCTTTTTTTATTATTATCGTTCGATTCAAATATCGGGAATCTAATAACCCGGGCTGGTTCCGGTTTAATACGAAGCTCTCGATCTCCACCTGCTAAACATTGAACCGGCCTATTTTCTTATGCTAACCATGTTTTTTTTTTTTGTCGTTCGTTTTTCAACTCTTGTCTCCCCCCATACAAGAAAAAATTGTATGCTCAACCGTGAGAATGAAAAGTTATAGGAAAAACTACATCTATCAATTTTCTCTTTTTAAATTACGTCGTCATCGATTACAACTAACATGTACATAGTCTATAAACTCGTTTATTAAAAAAATAGTACATTTGATAATTATATATATATATATATATGTGTATATATGATTAATCGGGTAGCTAATCTCGAAATATAAATTTTATCTCTAAATGTTATTTAATCTTTTTTTAAACGTGAAATTCATTTTTTATGAATTATTATTCAAAATTCATTTGATAATAATATTTATTCTACACTTTTCGATTTTTTTTAAAGCTTGCAGTTGTGACATGTGCACACTTTTCCTTTCGGCAAAGTTACACATGTGCCGTACGTAGAACCTTTCACACCTCCATTAAAGCAAGATTCTTGGCATGATGAGACACCGTTATGCTTATTATAAGTCCCCGGCGACGTTCTGGTTGTATCTCTAACATCACATGGATGAAGACTTTGAGGTTTTGGACGAGGTCTTGCATGAGCATTTCCTAATGATAATTCTGTGAGAAACATTTTAATTTGTTGGTTAAAAATGCATATTCTGTTTTAATTTTATTTTACCGGGAACACATAAATTGTATATAGATTATACGTATAATTTTATTTTTACAAATTATACATATATTTTACCAAATTTTAAATTCTTTCATTAATTAAACGTTCTTTTTATTTTTCTCAAATAATTTTAAAAACCGCAAATGTAAGTTTTAGTGTGTGTTTGGCATTTACCATTGTATGCATCCAAAGTTATTATAATGGAGAACAAAATTAGTCATGCGAAATAGGACATCTAGTTGTAGCAACTCAAAGTTATAATTATAGAAAATAAACAACCAATTTTGTGGCAGTGATACTAAAAAGAAAATTATAAAAATTAATAGTAGCATATATGTTTTAACTACAAAATGTCAAATACAATATTATATGATTTTTCACAATGTATACTAAAGAAACTAAAACAAATTATTTAGTTAACAAACTTTAAAATATCAAATGTCAAATATACACGGACGTAGTCCGGATTATCATCTAATTATGAGATAATAATATTTATTCTGCACTTTTCGATTTTTCTTAAAACTTGCAATTGTGACATGTGCACATTTTTCCTTTCGGCGTAGTTACACAAGTGCCGAACGTAGAACCTTTCACACCTCCATTAAAGCAAAGTTTTTGGCATAATGAGGCACCGTTATGCTTATTACAAGTCCCCGGCGGCGTTCTGGTTGTATCTCTAACGTCACATGGATGAAGAACTGGAGGCTTTGGACGAGGTGTTGCATGAGCATTTCCTAATGATAATACTATGAGAAACATTTTAATTTGTTGGTTAAAAATGCATATTTCTGTTTTAATTTTATTTTACTGAGAACACATAAATTGTATATAGATTATACGTACAATTTTTACTTCTACAAATTATACATATATTTTACCAGATTTTAAATTCTTTCATAAATTAAACATTCTTTTTATTTTTCTCAAATAATTTCGAAAACCGCAAACATAAGTTCTAGTGTGTGTTTGGCATTTACAATTAGCTAGTGAATTTTGTTAAGTTAAAAGATGTTAAAAAAAATATGAGTCTATTGGAAAATAAACACTACTCATAAAATCAAACACAAACAATATATTGACAAAATCCACACATAGTAATGTATATATACCTGTTAAAATCATCAAGAAAAACACCATATGAATCAGAAAACCAAACACATTTACATTTTTACTCATTTTTGCTTTTGATTTTTTTTTTTCTTTTCTTTTTGATGAGAATGTGTATGACACAATTACCTAGTATATAAAGATTTTTCTTCTTCTAAATATAGAAAAAATAAATGTAAACCACATAAAAGACTAAAAATTTGCTGCACCACATATATTTTCACGGAATTCCTTATTAAAATTAGGGAGACTCACAAAAATGCCCCTTTTTCAATATCCCTTTTCAAAAATGCCCTCTTTGGTTGTCCATTTTTAAAAATACCCCTTTTATGTATAAAATGACTAAATTACCCTTCTTTTAATAAAAGATATCACAAATATATTAGGTAATATAACAAAATTAGGTTCACAAAATACAAAATATTTTTTGGCGGGAAAAGTGATCCTTTAATTTTTCCCGCCAAAACACTTGTAAAAACTTGTACAACCTTTAAAATACCTTGTAAAATTTTCCCGTAAAATTTTTTCCCGCCAAAAATTTTTTTTTGCGGGAAAAGTGATTCTGTAATTTTTTTGGCGTTAAATTTTTGGCGGGAAAAATTTACAAGGTATTTTAAAGGTTTTTTACAGGGTACTTATAAGGTTTTACAATGTATTTTAAAAGGTTTTACAACGTATTTATAAGGTATTTATAAGATATTATAAGATTTTACAAGCTATTTTATAAGGTTTTACAAGTTATAAGATTTTACAAGTTTTTTATAAGGTTTTACAAATTTTTTACAAGTTATAAATTCCTTATAAAACTTTATAAGTACCTTGTAAAAACCTTTTAAAATACATTGTAAAACCTTACAAAACACTTGTAAATACTTCGTAAAACCTTTAAAATACCTTGTAAATTTTTCCCGCCAAAAAAATTGCGGAATCACTTTTCCTGCAAAAAAAAATTTTTGGCGGGAAAAATTTTTGCGGGAAAATTTTACAGGGTATTTTAAAGGTTTTTTACAAGTGTTTTGGCGGGAAAATTGCGGGATCACTTTTCCCGCCAAAAAATATTTTGTATTTTGTGGACCTAATTTTGTTTCAAATAAGAGTAAAATGGTCATTAAAAATTAAAAGAAGGCAAACTTAAAAATGGATTCTCAAAGGGGGCATTTTTGAAAAGGAGTATTGAAA
The DNA here is from genome assembly GCF_000004255.2 of Arabidopsis lyrata subsp. lyrata. Lineage (NCBI taxonomy): Eukaryota > Viridiplantae > Streptophyta > Magnoliopsida > Brassicales > Brassicaceae > Arabidopsis > Arabidopsis lyrata. The sequence goes on along the minus strand of NW_003302552.1, from coordinate 22,895,470 downwards.
AAGGGACATTTTTAACAATTTCTCTTAAAATTATTATCAGATGCAGACATCTAAAACTATTATTATCGTTAGTTGTTCATTTCTTTAATTCTTAAACAAGGGTCGATGAGGGGTCAAGCAGAGGTGGCTTGTACAGTTGTACCACGTCAGTCTTGGTCGCGAGCTTCCCCGAGAGCCAAAACGTTTTCGCACAACACGAGGTGATTCAGCTCCTCCTGTTAAGCCTATTGGGTGTATGGAAAGACTCCAGAGCAGGAAGGTTCCTTGCACGTGAAGGAAAAAGCTTTGAGGGAGCTGGCCAAAGGAAATTCAGCTAGCATTTAGAGCGTCTGATACACAAATGATTGAGCAATTGGTGAAGCTCCTTGGCCATCAAGAGAAGCAGTTGTAGCACTCACTAAATTCGCTAGCCCGTGTAATTACTTGCACAAAGATCATTCAAGAGCAATAGTAGAAGCTGGAGGAGCTAGTAAACTTGTTGAAATATCTTACTTGGGTTGTGAGATTCGGATTCCAGCTTTAGAGCTTCTCCTCCTCATCGCATTAGATGTACCAGAGAATGATCAAGTCATCAGAGTGTTGGAATGGACATCCAAGTCATAAATTAATGTATCTATTTGTCAAGTGATGAATCTGATGTACAAAAAAGCTTCAAAAGTGTGAATCCAAGGGAAACTTAAAAAGAAGAACATCTCCATTGTTAAATTACAATAAGAAACAAATTATTCTGTCAAACAAAAAATATACTAATCATCAACATCTCCAGAGAGAAAGGGAAGGCTTTTACACAACAACAACAACAATCTTCTAACTCCAACATGTCTCTATATCTTATACTCATATAGTTACATATAGAAATCACACCTCTATGGGTTTTATATAAGTAACATTCATATATATCTTAGAAGATCTTTCAAAGTAGACTTACACTCAGCTTGTTCCATAGTCCAATAACTCCCACCTGAACGGTTGAAACACATAGAGCACTTCCGGGCAACTCTTAAACAGAAGTGCCACACAGACGCAAACCGCAGCAATCGCCACCATTGACAACATAGCTGGTCTGTACGCTACAGACCTGCGTGTTGTCCCATACACCAGTTTATGGTCACAGAGCTTGCATGGAAGCTGGTTAATCTCCAAGGCTGAAGCCATCGGACCTGATTTTGGTTCTTTCTGCTCTCTGTCTGAGAAAGAAACTGGGATGTTGACCACAACATGATCTTCAGTTGTTGACTTTTTGTTGATCTTGCGTTGAATCAAGTGGATGTATGAGAAGTGACCGCGTAAGCGTGCGTAGTCTTCTGGTGTGAAGCCTGTGCTGTCTCGAGATGTCTTCCACGCTTCAATCCCCACCTATATCAGATGCACAAAGATAAGCTTTTAGCTAAGAGAATCAAATTTCATGGCTGAAAAAAGAGGGAAAATCAAAGTCACCATTGCAGGATCTTCTGTTAGCGCATCCAACACATCTTCTGAACCGTCTTTACCGGCTGCAATGTGAAGAGGTGTTAAGCCGGCTGGACCAGCAGCATCGGGTCTAAACAAGCTGTTTCTTTGTTTCTTGGGAACATATCTCAAGAGCATTTCGACCATAGGCTTAGAGTTTTTCCTCACGGCTCTGTGAAGAAGGCACAGTTCTGATAGTGTGGCATTTGAGGAGGAAGAAAATTCACCAACAGCTCCATCAAAGAACATGTTTAATAGCTTTCTGATCACAGCGCACCACTCTCGATCCATTGAGAACTCGATTAGCCACTGGAAGCGTATTAATGGGAAAACGTCTGGATTTGGGTCTGATTCCCCAAGCTTACTTCTGTGAAGAAGCCAACCGATTTCATGAATGAAATCCATAGCTTGCTTAGCAGAATCAGTTCCAGTGAACTCTAATGTGGTTTCAAGTATACGGATTTCAGAACAAACATCATCATCTTCAACAACTAAGAAAGGGAAGAAGCTGCTGCTGAGTCCTTGGTCTTCAATCTGGAATAATCATCAAGCAAGCTCTGAGTCTGATGAATAACATGTACCGGTTATCAATGATTAGAGTAAAAACAGAGAAGGTTCTCACCTCCATATATCCTCGACCACTCGTTATAGGCATATCACAAGAAAAGTTTACACACTCAACAATCTCATTATTCTCCTTGAGATCATCATTCTCCCCGGTCGTCGAGTCGTGTGTTGTTTCCTGAATCAAGTACTTTCCTTCAACAGCACAAAGCAACCTGTAAAAAAGGTACAAAGACATTTAGACATCAAAGAAGAAGAAAAAGAAGACAAGGAAGGCCAAAATTTCAAAGAAAACAAAACCTTGTGCCACGTCGACGGAGATTAATGCCTTTAACTGTAAATTGAGCCTTCCCCGTTGCAGCTATAGCAAGCGGTTTAACGTTAATGATGTGGCTATAATCACGACTTTTTAAAGGCAATGAAGTGCCAACAACAACCTGACCTGCAACCCCGGATTGACGATAAATACTCAGAAATCCAGATAAGTATTCACAAGGTGAAAGTATTCTCGAAACTAACCGTTATATACAAATGCAAGTTGGTTTTGCACCCTAACATAAATCCATCCAGTTGTCCACAAGGGATCATCAGAGAGATCTAGAAGCTTCCTTAAGCTAAAACCCAGATCGTCTGAGAGCTGCCAAGCAAAAAAATACAGAGAATGCACCTTCAGGAGTCTGGAACTTTTCAAAAAGACAAGATGAAATGTCAAAGAGGGGAGAAAGGAGTTTAGCTTACCTCTTCCCAAGCAGTTTCAGCTTGACGAAGATAGATGGTCAATACGATACAGCCAGGCCTAATGTAGCTCTCCATGTCAGTTGGACTATGCGATAACCAGTCAAGAATCTGAATATCGAGAAACTAACACATCAATTTAACTTCCAACATCACAAAGTAAGAACTTGAGAATACTAAAGCAGACCAGTACCTGTCCACGCAAGACAATAGGAAATTCATTTGGCTCTTTCCCAAATAGTTTGAACACAATCCGGCCTGTGCGCATCTGAGATGGAAGCAATAAAAAATAAAAAGGTTACAGCAAATTATCAGCAGGCAAATAGATCCAGAAAATAATGGAATGGATGAGGTAAGAGATATACATACCTGAGCATCTTCACTGGAACTTGACGGTGACTGGTCAGATGCTGAATCTGAATTCCTACTTGTCTGAGGTGGACTAGACTGATGTATCCATGAAGGATAATCAAGAGAACTGGTTGCTGGATTGGTTGGAGGAGGAGATCTTTCGATATCTGTGTCATCTGAGTCTATATAAATATCATTCAAATCAAAATCATTCATTTTGACTTGTTTTTCTGATCTGGTCTCGGTAGCTGTCCCATCTTGCCGAGGTACGTTTACCGAAAGTTGCTTTAAATCCTCTTGAGGAGCTTGCTCAATTCCAAGCAAAGCCGAGTTTCCAATATTTAAGGAACCTTGAGATCCTCCTTGTAGAAGAAGTTCAACTAAGTTTTTCCCTAACTGTTCACCAGCATGGCTTACGAGGCTCTTCAGAAGATGAGACATCAAATCTTGATCACCGGTATGGTCTGCAAAGGGATAGAAATTAAGCAGCTGATACAAACTTTAAGAGTAATCAACGTAGATATGATCAGAGTAAACACCATACTATGCATATTGGAGAGTATCTTCAAGAGACTAATCAAGAGATAGTTGCTTGACTGATCATCACTAGGATTCCCGTTAGGGCCAGGTTCGGGATTTGTTTTCCTCCTACGTTTATTATGCCCAGCCAAACGTCTACGACAACTTCTCTTTCCTTCATCAAACTCCTGAAGAAGATGGAACCTGCAAGAGAGAAGATTAAAGTTGATTCATTTATTTCGGATTACTACATTTTAAGAGGCTTTTTATGAGAGAGACATACCTACTACATTGCTGACAAAAGCGCTGCAAGATACCTCCGACAATGGCACTAGTAGCCTTGGAATGCATCTCACAGACCTTATGACGTCTATGATAATCCTTAACTTTACTAAGATCAGCTTCACAGTTTTCCACCTGACAAACGGCTGCTCCGAATTTGGTCTTCTTGGCAGCATTAAGATGACAAGCATTGTCTCCAAGCTTCAAAGTAAGACCACCAGCAGCATTACTGTCTCCTTGAATGGCAATAGCTCTCCTCTTCTTCTCAACCATATTAGTATTATTCCCTTCATCAGAGCAGGAGGAGGAGCTATTGGACGAGTTTCCTAAAGGGAGAAACTGACGGCCCGTAGTTTCGCTGGCGGCAGGATTCAATTGAGTAGCGAGAAAGAGATCACCATCCCATTTCCAATCATTCAAATCCCACTCCACACTTTTTTTACCTACGGACCTTAGATCCACAGCTCTAAACCCATAGAAATGTTGAGCCTCCTCACCTTCCATTCTCACAGAGATAGTTGTTTTCTCTACTCTCCAAAGAAGAAGATCAAATTCAGGGTACGGAACATAAGAAACACAACAAAAGCCGAATTGATCTTTGTAGATCGAAAGAAAAAAAAAAACACAAACTTTGGTCCTGATCAATCTCAATTACTCTTGCCCAGAAACCTAAAGAGGAGGAACAGAGTGACAGATCCAATTAAACCAAACACAGATGCCCAAAACCCAATACCCTCTGGAAATCTCTTGATAGATTCCTAAAGCTAGCTCTTCAACGCAACAAAATAAGATAGAAACAGAGAGACCTGTTTGTTCAACACAAAGGAAAAGTAACCCCAGAATACAACCTTTTGAGGAGCCCACCGGTGATGGAGATGCTATGAACAAGAAGAAGAAGAAGAAGAAGAAGAAGAAGAAGAAGAAGAAGAAGAAGAAGAAGATGTGAATCTGCGTTTGTGGCGTGGTGGAGAAGAGTATGTATGGTAATGGTTATGCTAGTACAAAAAAAGGTTAGGGGAGAGACAAAGAGTGAGAGAGAGAGATAGAAAAGAGAGAAAGAAAGAGTTAAGGAAAAAAATTAGTTTTAAGGAAAAACAAAACAAAAGAGTGGTGGGGACCATTTCTACACTGATTTTAAATACATTATATGAAAATTATTTTTTTAGTATAAAATAATAAAAATGTTGTAAACTTATTGTTTTCTATGTATTAATGAATGAAGTTCGTTACATATATATACATAATGAGAGGAGACAAATCCTCATTGGGTTAGTAAACCCTAAAGCCCAAAAGCCCACTAAGTATAAAATGGATCCTAAAAGGAGAATCTTCTAGAACATGGGCATGGGCCTTCTAGGACATGGACACGGGCCTTCTAGAATATGCATAAGGCCCACGGTTATGGAGTCCATCCAACATGTGGTTTATAACACTCCCCCTTGGATGACATAACCGTGTAGATGCCAAAAGATCTCAGCAATACGCTTGGGGGATGCTGCTTCATTAAAACCTTACCAGGAAAACCCATTGGGATAAAACCATGGTGAAGGAAAAAGAGTACAGCACGTATTACTCCCCCTGATTTGGTCATCCCTGTAAGTCCTTAAGTCTCCGCATCCCCTCAATGTTGATGTTGGTAACGCCTTAGTGAATAGGTCGGCTGAATTGTCACATGATTGGACTTGTACCACTCGAACTTCTCCATCCCTTTGCAAGTCATGCGTGAAGAAGAACTTTGGTAGAATGTGCTTCGTCCGATCTCCCTTGATGTAGCCGTCCTTGAGCTGAGCGATACAGGCTGTGTTGTCTCCTCATATGATGGTCTTTGATGTTGTAGTAGCTGCGCCTTGAAGAAGGCTGCCTACGTACCCTTGGAAGGGATCAAGCCACACGTAGTTCCTATTTATTGACCATGCCATAATCTGATCTTACCTGCATCAGCAAAACAAACTAAACCAAAGCAAACTAGACCTTCTTTGGTTAGATCAATATAGAATAAAACCCAAATAAACAAACATAGGAAGAATAGAATTTAAAATTTAACCAAACCTTCCTTCAAACCTTTCTAGTGCCTTTGGGTTGATCATGAACTAAATTTAGACAAAGGAGGTTCACGGCAAAACATATGTCTGGTCTAGTGTGGCTAGCCAAGTACATTAACGCTCCTATGGCACTAAGGTATGGCACTTCAGGATCGAGAACTTCTTCCTCATCCTTCTTTGGACCGAATGGATCACTATCCAATCCGAGGCTTCTCACCACCATTGGGCTGCTCAATGGGTGGGCCTGGTCCATATTGAATCTCTTGAGTACTTTCTCAGTATATGCCTTTTGATGCACAAGGATTACATTATTCATGTACTCAAGTTGCAATCCCAAACAGAATTTTGTCTTGCCTAGGTCTTTCATCTCGAATTCTTTCTTTAGATATTTGACTGTTTGGGCGATTTCCCCAGAGGTTCCAAGGATGTTCAAATCATCCACATATACTGCTATTATCACAAATCCTTTGTTTACGAATTTCTTTATGAAGATACATGGACTGATGGGATCATTTTTATAACCTTCTCTGACTAAGTAATCGCTTAATCTATTATACCACATGCGCCCACTTTGTTTCAGTCCATAAAGCGATTTGTTCAGCCTTATGCAGTATTGGTCCCGAGACACTTTCTTATCTTTATCTTTGAGCTCAATACCCTCTGGTAATCTCATATATATCATCCAGTGGACTTATATAAATATGCAGGCGTTACATCCATTAGCCGCAAATCAAGTCTTTTTCTTTATATAGCCAGACTTAGCAAAATTTAAATGTCTTAGCATCCACCACAGGGGAGTATGTTTCTTCATAATCTATCCCTGGTCTTTGTGAGAATCCTTGTGCTACAAACCGTGCCTTATATCTCACGATTTCATTATTCTCATTTCTCTTCTTCACAAAGACCCATTTGTGTCCTACTGGTTTTTACATCGAATGGTGTCCTTAAGGTCGGACCAAACTCATTCCTTTTCTTAATGATTCTTAGCTCCACGTTTTATGGTCTTGTACCATTTAATCAATCAAGTCTTTGAGTGCACTCTAGTATAGACGTGGGCTCCTGATCCTCATTTATATTCATAAATTCAAGTGCTACCTTGCATGCAAAATCATCTTATGTCGACATTTCTTATATGTTCCATTATGTTCCAGACATGATATAATCGATTTGAGATTTATTATGGTCAGGACCTTTAATACTTTGCAGCTTGGCGTCCCAAGCTACATTATATGGTACCTGTACCTTAGAGCCGGCCAGCCTTATCTCCATGTCTGGGATGGTTTCCTTAGTAACCTCGGATTCCTATTGCACCTTTCTTTGATTTTCGAGGATTTTTATCTTTGGAACCTATTGGTCTACCACGTTTCTTTCGTGTGTTAGACTCGGTAGCAATTTCATTGATTCCCTTTTGGATATCAATACGTACTGGTGCATTACAAGCTGGTATGTACGTTTTTGTAACTTTCTTTGGGTCAGCAAAGGAATCTGGCAATTGATTAGCTAGCTTTTCAAATGTATAATCTTATGGACCTCTGATTCTCATGCCAGAGTCCGAGGATCTTGCCAATTTAAGGATGTTTGATTCCATTATATTTCTTTTATTGCTTTACCCAGCTTGTTCGTCTCTCCACCTATAGTAGGAAATTCGGATTCATTAAAATGACAATCCGCGTATCTAGCCTTAAATAGATCACCCGTAGTTGGCTCTAGATACTTAATAATGGTGGGAGAATCAAATCCAACATATATTCCCATCCTCCTTTGAGGTCCCATCTTTGTTCTATGTGGTGGAGCAATCGGTACATATACGGCACACCCGAAAGTCTTTAGATGGGATATGTCTGGCTCATGACCCATGAGTAATTGGGATGGTGAATATTTATGTTCACTAGATGGCCTTATGCGTATAAGCTCTGATGCATGTAAAACAGTGTGTCCCCAAGCGGCTACTGGAAGCTTCGACCTCATGAGTAATGGTCGAACTATCAATTGAATTCGTTTAATGAAGGATTCCGCTAATCCATTCTGTGTATGTACATGTGCTACGGGATGTTCCACACTTACCCCCATGGACATACAGTAGTCATTAAACGCTTGGGACGTGAATTCACCGGCATTGTCTAGACGTATAGTCTTAAGCGGAAAATCTGGAAAGTGGGCTCGCAGTCTTATTATCTGGGCCAATAACCTAGCAAACACTTGGTTTCTAGTAGATAGGAGACAAACATGCGACCATCTTGTCGATGCATCAATGAGGACCATACATATATCTCCTTGTATCCTTTCCAGAAATTTTAAGGTCTCTTTATTTACCTTAGCCGGTGATGGCCTTATAATGAGTTTCCCTTGTGAACATGCTTCACACGTGAGATTCTTAGGGATAACTCTTTTCTCTCTTAGGGTGTGCCCCTTTGAATTAGTTATTAGTTTACGCATCATACTATGACCCGGATGGCCAAGCCGGTCATGCCATAAAGTGAATTTCTCGATGAACTCTTTGTTCATTGCCATATTAGCTTCGATCATATCGATTTTAGCATAGTAGAGACCAGTGGATAATGCGGGTATAGTCTCTAGGACTTTCTTATGTCCTTGGGTGATCTCTTTATTCCCTTCACCCTTTGTTTCAATATGGAAACCATTCAATCTTATATCTTTGAAACTTAACAAGCTCCTCTACGAGCTGGGTGAATATAGGGCATCGCTTATTTCAAGATGCGTGCCCTTTGATAAAAGGATATGGGCTTGACCATGGCCCTCAATAAGACTAGCTATACCCGCTATGGTGCTAATATTGGCATTTTTCAATGTTAGATTTATAAAGTATCTTTTGTCTTTTAAAATTGTGTGGCTCGATCCACTATCCACCACAAGTATATTCTTGTCATCGGCCATTGACAAGAAATATGTCTTAGATAATAAAGTAAACGATTATATTAAAGGCAAATTAAACTTTAAATTTAAATCCAAGAAATAATAGAATTCAAAGACATAGAATAGAATTCAAAAAAACATAGAGCATGGAAACATAAAGTAAATTAAAGCATAAAGCAAATTAAAACACAAGATGTCGAATTTAATTTTCCTCTCTTAAGCAATCCGAAGTCTCATATTCCAATTGGTCATCGTTCTCATGGTCAAAATCTCCATCACCATCGAGATGAGCCAAATTGGCTTCGGGATTCTTCTTTATCATTTCTTGATAAGCATCGATTAGATGTTTAGATGTCCTGCACGTATTAGCCCAATGATTGTCCATTCCGCATCTATGGCAAACGGATTTGACCTTGTGTTGCGGTTTGAAAATTCCGCGGCCACGACCTCGACCATTGTTCCCACGACCTCTACCACCATGGTGGTTTCCTCGGCCGTAGGAGTTATGGTTGCTACGACCACCACCACGTCCTCTACCACGGCCACGACCGTGATACCCTCTATGGACGTAGTTGGTTTCTTTGGTCTCTCGAGGTTCTTTGGCTATTTCGGCCTTATGGGCTTCTGGCAACGGTGTGGATCCTGGAGGTCTCATTGAGCTATTCATTAGTAATAGCTCATTATTCTTTTCAGCAAGGAGTAAGCAGGAGATCAAACTTGCATATGTTTTGAATTTCATTCCACGGTATTGTTGCTGAAGTACCACATTATTAGGGTGGAATGTTGAGTATGTTTTCTCAAGCAAGGTATCATCAGTCACCTTTTCACCACATAGCCTCAGGATTGAGACAATCTTAAAAAGCTCGGAGTTATACTCCTCCACGGATTTGAAATCCTGGATCCTGAGGTTTTTCCAATCATATTGGGCTCTCGGTAAGAGTACCATCTTTTGGTGATCGTATCGATTCTTCAACTCGACCCAAAGGTCGAGAGGATCCTCGATAGTAAGGTACTGATTCTTAAGGCTCTCTGCTAGGTGATGGCGTATAAACGCAATCGCCTTAAACTTCGACCTCTTCTCACACTCGTTGTTTTCCATAATGCACTCGGCGAGATCTTTGGATTCAAGGGCTATCTTAATGTCCAATGCCCATTGTAAGTAATTGTCGCCGGAAACATTGAGTGCAGAAAACTCGAGGTTCTTTGTTTTCGACATCTACAAGCAAAAGAAGATTGAGTCAAAATCATGTAATCGTTAATGTCATGTGGTTTTAAAAACCAAACAT